>NC_140934.1:130481844-130734344 GCF_014529385.1 Adiantum capillus-veneris | reverse complement strand
ATAGATATCCATGTAAATTTGAAGCCTCATGCTAACATCTTGACATTGCTTTGTGCAGTTGTATAAAGAGGTTGTTGCTTGCCTATGGCAAGCTATGTGGAAGGTATGAACTATACAAGGCCCCAATCAAAGAAGTACCTGTCCCAAATCAAACCGATGGGAATTCTTGCGGCTGGAGATGTCTTCTCCATGCAGAATATGTCCTGCAAAGCTACTTTGCATTAAAACCTTTCATGACTAAGGTACCCATTTGGCAATGCATTCAGTTAGTTTTGTTTTAGTCTATAAAAGAATTCTCACCATGTGGTCTTTCAATTTTGCAGAGTGCTTTAAAAAACTACACATATGATTATTTGCAAAGATACCGGGTAAGTTTAATACAACACCTGCTTACTATGTCTAGCCCTAGAGAGCTTGAAGATAGCGGCTTGGATAAGCGCACTATTGATCTTACAAAACATGACGTGCCACCACGACAAACCCCTACATCCGATACAGTGGAATCGCAACGGGCCGAGGGTGTCATATCAGCAGAAGATGAAAGAGCCGAGGATGAGGAAAGGTCAAATGAGCATATGGAAGGTGCTAAGGTTCAACCGGAGGAGACAATGAAAGAGCCAAGTCAGCCAGTGGAGGAGCCAAAAGAGCCTATGGCTGAAACCCAAGATGAGGAAAGCAGGCCTATAGATGAGCAAAAGGATATGGATGAGGAAAGCAGGCCTAGGGATGAGCAAAATGATATGGATCAGGCAAGGATGTATGAGGCAAGCCGATCAACCTTGAATGAGGCAGAAAGAGCCATGGGGGAGACCCCTGATGAAGATGTGAATGATGACTATGAAGATAAAGCGGAGGAGAGCAACAACGACATGAACACTACAGAGACCCAGTATGGACCCTTGCTACCTGTAGATACGGTTGTTCCGGTAATGTCTATTCAAGTATGGCAAAATATGTTCAGCTTCTAACTACTTATATGTACTTGTCAACTTTTACAGAGGTTGATTATCTTGGACGTCAATGGATTGCTGCTGATGCGGGTGCCTCTCAGTGACAGAGGACCCTTTGAGGATTTGCAAATGTTTCGGATGGGAACTTGTCGAGTCGTGGTTCGTCCAGGAACCAAGGAATTTATTCAGTTTCTTCTTCCGCGCTTCAGAGTTGCCATATGGTCTTCAATGCAAAGGCAAAACTTGTCGCCACTAGTTGCAATAGTTTGCAGTGTATGCCAAGCTCACACGTCAGATTTTGCCTTTTTGTATGATCAAAGAAAATGCGTTACCGTTGAGGGCCACTACCACCCTAAAAAACCAGGCTTACCTCTTTTGTACAAACCGTTTAGCCAAATCGGTGTACCCTTTGATGCAACTAATACACTACTAATTGATGATACTCCTGAAAAGGGAGAACTAAATCCGCCGGGAACAACTATCTCACCACCTTCTTTCGAGGGGCATTCCTTTGATTTTTACCTTGAAGACATTCTGATTCCATACTTACAAAAATTGTATCTCAGTCCATTGTTCACGGACGAGTTTGTACTTTCTAATGAATTAAGATGATTCTTCTATCATGTCTTTGTCTTGTCTAACATATATATATATATATATATATATATATATATATATATATATATAGAGAGAGAGAGAGAGAGAGAGAGAGAGAGAGAGATTTGACGTGGTAAAGAAATGTATTTCAAGCACACTTTTTCACAGGGCACAATTGAAAAATGAGATCAATAAACTTCATGTCTTGAAAGTCATTTGTATACACTTGGGTTCACAAGAATATCTGTTACATTGACACTACTTCAACCCGACCATCCAACTCTTTGCACAAAATATCTTTTTCCCTTCGCCGCATCACCTTACGGCCAGCTAAGAAAAAGGAAAAATCTGATAGGTCCTTGTCCATTGACTCTTCAATGATGTCATTTCGCAAATGCTGAAGACTGCATAGCTCCCTTATTGTAACCACCAATAGTAGGCCATGCTCTTTATCAATCACTTCCACATCCACAGTAGGATTATCTTCCAAACCTGCAGAAACCTGGTCCATAGGAATGTACTTACCGTTTAGCATTTGTGATCGCATACCAAAATGAGAGTAACAGTGATTGGCTTGCAATCATGTACTTGACAACTAGAGTATCAAGCGCGACCTCGCACCGTAAACCAATCTCTTCCTTTGCATACCATCCTTTGTCAAGAAGTTTGTCACAGGATGACTGCTGAAATGACTTGCACATGAACATAGTTTTTGTAACTCGGATGTTGTAGCTATGAAACAGCTCTATGAAGAGTGCAACAGGACAAAAGTTTGCAATTCTAACCAGTTTGGTAGGAATAGAGCTACGTAGAGACCTTTGTATATCCTTGTAGAGCTTACTTCGCATTGCCTCCACCATTGTTTCCTCGGGAACTGGCCAGTCCACAGTGTTCCAATCGGTTGGTAGAGGCACTTTCACCAACATGCCATTCTTATTCCCTGAGCTGAGTTGGTAAAAGTGGTCATAAAAAAAGATTCCCTCATCAGCCAGTCTTTTGCTGCTCCTCTCTGAGTACTGTAGAGAACCAATGTGGGCATGTACAACATGGAAGAGGCCTATTATGCACTCCATAGGTTCCCATTGCTCATAAGAAGAGGGATAAACATCTGCAATATATATAAGAAGAGTTAAACTAAGAGTATCAATAAGTACAAATGACAAATCTAATGTAATTGAGCTGTGAAGAGTGGAGACATTACTCATAACAAGCGGGAGAAACATTGCAAAATATATAAGAAAAGTTATAATGAGAGTATCAGTAAGTTCACATGTCAAGAGTACTTACAATTGCAACGTGGTTGATGTATATCTGATACATTTCCACCGTTTGCTATCACCTCTGGATGGGTAAACACATGCTGAACAAGAACTTCCTTTACAGATCTTTTGCCGATTTCAACTTTGAAATCCAACACCCTGGCCTTCCATGCTGAGCGGTAAACGTTGATACCACTAGACCTTTTGGGTCTTCTTGGTTGCATGAGGACCCATGAACCTTTGTTTATCCTTTGTCCAACCCATTGGTTCTCTGCACTTATTGAAGCTGGTATTGTAATTGAGGATATGCTACTACTTGGCCTTCTAGGCAAAGTGCCGTTGTTGGTTGTTGGTGTGAGAGACAGTAAACACCTGGAGGCTCTTGGGCGAGAAGACGTGGACGCCATAACTCTCAGAGAAAAGCTTTAGTGGAGGGAGATTCACTTTGAAAGCATTCTAATGGAGGGAAAGTGTTTTAGAATTCCAATATCTTGTGCGGGCTTAATGGTCACCCTCCAGTACGTTAATGACCATAAGAGAATATCAGAAGTGGGACCACACGCAAGCACCTAAAAGCTCGGTAAAAGGAAGGAAATTACTATGCTACAATCCTAGTTTCGTGAAAGTTTTATGCTATTTTCCTATTTTTTGAGTCTTTCCACGTACTTTCCTACGTAACGTAGCCTTCATGCTCATTGGACGCGCTCTATTTTTCTCTCTCTTCATATGGCCCTCCAAATGACCTCTGAAATTTCCTAATGAGTGTGCGGCCAAGACAACTCAGAACTAGTTTCCAAAAGGGAAAGTTGAAAGAGCAGATCATGAAGAGGTGAGGAAGGTCTTCGGGACAATTCTTGCATCTGGGGCAAGTTCCAAGAGCAAGGCCGGCGTCCCCAAGTTTTTGACCAGTCCAGACAGCTTTGTAGATGATCAGCCAAAGGAGGGCGGATTTCTTAGGGGGAAGAGGCGGTTGACCATAGGGTCCTAAATTTAAAGTTCCATTGCTTCCTCTCGAGGGAGAGACCCCATCGCTGATTCAAGATGATGTGGAGGGGGGAGAGAGGGGCTTAGGTACGACTCGAGGATGGAAAAGAAGGAAACCACCTGACCACACTATACCTTTGAGGGAGAGGACGGAGGAGCATGGAACAGACACAAGTTTAGATTGAGCCCTAACTGGAAATCGAACCATAGCCAGCCTTTGTTGTTGAATGACTCCATCTAGCTGCCCTGGGTCACCTACAAAGATGTTCAGGTGGATACCTCTAGACTTGCCCTCGCCATTCACAACAAGGGAGTTCGCGTTTGGGCTCATGTATGATCATCTGCAGCCTTTGACTGGCTCTTCGACCTGGAAATCTCTCTCAAGTTTCAATTGAGGCCCTGGGAACTTGCATACCTTTGCAGGCGACTAGCCCTTCTTCCTGTCTCTTTCATTATCAATCATCATCTTCAACCTATAGCATTCTTCTATGGTTATCAATAGTAGCCCTTGCCTTTTTCCTATTTATTGATTATATATGGCTTGTTTGGTCTTAGCGGAAGCATTTTGTAAGTCATGATTGTATTCAAATTTTTTCCATGCCTTTCCAAAATTGGAGTGACTTGTGATCTTGTTAGTTGGACTATGGAGAATATTATGTATGCATACTCTTTGAGTAGCAAAGACTTCTCCCATTGAGTGTCTACATTTAGGGGATTTCGCACCAAAGAATTACCTGTTTGGAATTGGGCATATGATTGAGATTAAAAAATATAGCTTTGCCCTAAGAAACCCCTTCAAAATTTTGGGGGCATTCTGAAATATTTTGGATTAGTGACATGCATTTACCATAGTGGTAAGATCATTGTAGGATGTGATTGTCACAATGGTAGACCGAGGCTATATAATGTGAGGGCACGTGCACGCGTGGTGCGGGGAAGGGAAAGAGCATGAGAGCGTGGGTGGAGCAACCTCAGGAAGTAGTGTGAGTGAGGGGCTCCTTATTCTTTGTATGTGAAAGAATAAGGGTGAGTATACATGGTGGATGGACGATCGGATATCGGACGTCCGGCCACGGGCAAAGGCGCAACGTCTTTACCTCAACAAACTCCCACTTAAAGGTGATGCGCTTTTAAGTGAGACCTACTAGCTAAACTACTAGAAACGAGGTGAGAGACTCTCTCAACCTATACCCACTGACTCACTTAGTCGATCTACATGCAGACGTATCGGCTATAGTGGTAGGCAAGCGTGCGTATCCATATTACAGCCTGCATGTGAATCCCGTAGACAACTCTGTATGGTTTGCAAAGCTCCACGAAGCGTCATGCTAGTGTCAGTCACCGTACGATTGACAATCCTTGTTGCAAATGCTCCCACTACAGCTGCTGGGTCGGGCCTCGACACTAACCAATCGAACATGAGACATCTGAATATTGACAAAATCTGCGCAAACCTGGCTGTACTCGCCTTCCCTGCGCTATCTGCATGTACTACATCATTATGACTACTCATAGCGTATGGATGTGTCAATGTCGACATTGGGATGACTACGTCTCTCTCATCCATGTGTATCCTGGTATCGACTCATCAACCTCTAACATGAGCATATCAAAGAACTCCATGTCTGTCATCTTTGCCTGTGTTTGTAGGGAGCATATTTGCTCTACCTCTGCCTGGACAAACTTTGACAACACATGTTGTGTCTTACTAGAGCATTGCCGCTCTATCTCTGTCTCTATAGGTCCACTAGCACGTTCTGCACAACTAAATGCTCTGTCTCGTGAACATGATGGAGCTCACCTGTAAAGGAGACGCGTCTCGTCTCTTGCTCAAAGCATGCCAGCAACAAAACCGAGACTATGCCGTCTCGAACCTCAAGACACATGCATAGATATACCAAGCCACTACGGGCTTCTTTGGCAATCTGCTCCGGATGGGGGCTAGAGGAGAGCCGATGCCGCTCTCGCTCGTCAGTCTCCTGCAATGTCGAGGTTGGGATGTCGGGGTGCCGAGGATGTGCGTCAGAGCCAAATCTGCTCCAGAATGAGCATGGGAGGGAAAGCCGACGGTGAGGCTACGTCGGAGGAGAACGCTGCCGCTCTTGCTCACTCTCACTAAGTCGAAGCCGAGGAAAATCTCGTCGATTCCGTCTTCCGCCGCCGAGCGGAAGTGTTTATGCTGTGGCCACTTGTGCTGGAAGTGAGAGAAAACAGTTGATGTCACCTTACGCCGTCGCGTGCGAAAACACGCTAGTCGAATAGCCATCTGATCAGTGTCGAAACCAATGTCGAGCTAATGTCAAGAGCCGATATCGAGCCAATGTGAAACGGAGCCGATGCCAGAAAGAAGGCGTGGCCGCAATCCCGAGAGAGGATGCTGTCGATGTTGAGGGTCGAAATGCTCGAAAATCGAGTCAAGCTAGGTACTTTAGAGCATGCTCGCTCTCACTCTCTCACTCGCTCGCTCAAATCTCTCAAGCTTTCCCACGGTGAGAGAATTGTTCTCTCTCTCTCTCTCTCTCTCTCTCTCTCTCTCTCTCTCTCTATGTCTACTCCAATACCGATAACTCAAGGGTCTCTCAAAGGATGTGTGTGGGAATAGGGGCTTGCACACACTAAGTGTGCAATCCTTTTTTTTAAAAATTGACATTATTGTGCAAACTGTCAAATTGGAGTCTGCGAGATCTGACGAGTTGGACGAGATGGGAGGTGGGCCTCGTCACTATATGGCACGGCTCTGGCCAGGGGGGATCTAAGGCCCAAATTTGGGGACGTGAGGCGGCTTTAATCTCGATCGTCGGATCACACAGTGAATTGGGGGTGAACTCGGAGCAAAAATGGCGCCCCAATTTCACTCTTAGTTCACCCGCCTTGTGGGGTGTGGGTCGAACCTGGGATATCTCGGTTGTCACACGAATGCCCTACCACCATGCTAGCTCGCGTCGATGTCCATGTTGGCATGGCACATGATCATACACTAGTTTAGGCACCTCTAGTTCACCCGCCCCTAGTTCACCTGAGTTCATCCACCCCTAGTTCACTTTGTGATCAAACGACGGAGATTAAAGCCGCTTCGCGCCCTCAAATTTACGCCCTAGATCCTCTGTGACCCAAAACCGTGCCATATAGGGACGAGGGGAGGTGGGTGAGTTTGGTGTATGCTCGATTCTCTCCTTGCTTAGCGCTGACACTTGGAGAATCGAGAAAAGCGCTATCAGTGCTTTTCTCTCACGCCCGATTTCAAGAGAGTGTTCGATTCCAAGCTTCTCTAAGTGTGTGAGTGTGTGTGACGAACACACTCCCAATTGTTTCCTCTGCGCTCGATTTCCTCCCTGCTTTCTATGCTCGGGAGCTGCTCCTCGCTGCCTTGATTTGCACCCCAAGGCTAGCTCCATTTCCCTTGCTGCTGCTGCTCGTTCTGTCAGCCAGCGCTGCAACACGTTCAAGTCTCCCAGAGCTACCTTTCGTTTGCATGCTGCTTGATTCCTTGCTTTAATTCCCCAGCACTGCCTGCTCGCAGGCTTGCTCCATTTTCTAATGCTTCAATGCCTTCCGGAGCACTTGTCTGCAGTCCGATTCATGGCTTGCAATACCAAATCCGATTTTGTGTGTGTGTGTGTGTGTGTGTGTGTGTGCGCGCGCGCGCCACACACACACACCACCAAAAACCTGCTACTTGCACTCGATGCTTTTACAACTACTCCATGCTACTTCCAAGCTTGCTTACTCTCTACAGCACCTGCTACTCCTTGGTGCTCGATTTGGCAAGGCTTCCTTCAAGCTTTTAAGCTCCAAAACTCTCCAAGCACGACACTGTGCAGGCTTTTCCCCATTTCTCTGCAGATCCACCTTTCTTGCAGAGATTCCTTCAAACCTCTCAAGATGCGGTTGCACACACGGGTATGCCGAGATCTCGCCCGATCTCCTTCGCGTTGCTCACCGAGGAGGTCTGATCCGACGCCGTCAAGCTGGATCCACCGTTGTTGAGCTCAAGCCACCATAGCCGAGTTCTGTGTTTTCGCGTCAGTCACGGGAAGCCGTCGCACGCATGATTCGCCGCCGTAACTCTGATACCAGTTGTGTGCACAGTGCGATGTGTGTGGAGAAGGGGAGGAGCAGGAGAGTGTGGGTGGAGAAACCTCGAGAAGTAGTGAGTGAGGAGCAAAGAATAAGGGTGCTTACATGGTGGGCGAGCGATCGGACATCGGACGTCCTGTCCCGGGCAAAGGCGCAATGCCTTTACCCCAACATTATAAGAATGTTGTAAACACTGAATTGTGTTGGTTGACAAGGTGAACACCTAGAAAAGTACAATATAAAAGAAAAATGTGCATCTTAATTAGTTATCGTAGAGTTTGGTTTGCTTTGTGGAGTCATAGCGACTATGTGTGAAGATCCTTGTAAAAACTTTTGGGTATCGTAGATGTGCTTTTGCATTCCCTTCTTGAAGAAGACACCTTCCAAGAAAATTGCTTCGGCATCATAATAGAACTCAAAAGGTGCTATATTGAGCTGCTTTAGCACTAATTTGAGACCTGCATCTGTTTTCTACTTCAGTGAATAATTATTGCTCATTGGACGTCCAAGAATAAATTCATGGGATCTTCTGGTTATCTGCCTATAGATTCTTTGATATAGGCCATGCATTTATTATCTCCTGTGAGGATTCATACAGATACTATCCTTTCAGATAATTTGACCTAAAACCCAAATTTCTTTCTAAGAAACTTGTTCTCTGCTTTACATTTGGTAATTATACATATGAGGTGGTTGCTTCTTAAAGCAAAATATTATCTTGAGCACATAAAAAAACCGAAATCAAGAGGGACTTACATTGTTTCTGCATGCCAACTCATGGTGTAAACCCTTTTTAACGTCGTTTTTATTTTGATAAGCCAATTATTAAATAGGTCTAAACTTTTGAAAATCATTGTTAGGGTGCGGGTTTTGTAGCACGTAATGTGTGTGAGCACCCTATTACATGTGGACGCGTGGTCAACTTATGAGATGCGATAGACCATGTGATCAATCCTAATGTGTAGCCTACTTGTTGGGAATCTCTGTGACATCATCACTTGTGTGTGCAAATATGCTTACTTGAAGGCTATAAATTGAGCTTGTCTATACTCAATAGCCAAGCCAATTCCATTGGAGTGTGTGTGCAGACCTCTTTGATTTTGACTTCATTTAGAGCCCTCAAGCTCTAATACCAGTTGAAAGGTTAAGGTGGGTAATTTATAAAGAATTTATACTAATTGAATAATTAGAAGACTAAGAATGCTAATTCATATTAGATAGTTAAAACACACAAGAGCATAGCATAGGCACACATAGCAAGCAAAGACCAAAGGGTACTTAATGAAAAAACAACTCTAGTTTGTGGTCAAACTATTGGGCGAGAGTGAGAAATTAAAAACCGACAAAGTGTTGCTTAATTCACGCAAAAAATGAGCAAGCTTTGGACATACTTCTCACATTACTTGATGATAATTTTCTACAATATTTAGATAGTTGCAAAACCTCTTATGAGGTTGGACCACACTAGAGAAGCACTTTGGAACCATAGCCAAATACTCAAAAATTTCTCTAAAAATGGAGCTCTATAGCTTGCATGGAATCCACTAAAGATATAGCCTCACTAATGATCTGGCTTAAAAGCATTTGCACGCAGTTCACATACATCTAGTGTTGTAGATAATGTGATGATCAAGTGGTAGTGCTTCTCAAAGCACTCCCAGATGCTGTGCATGGACATATTGTGAATGTACTCAAAGAGGACTCAATACCCTCTCTTAAGGATGCCATAAACTCTTTGCAAGATTTTGAGAGAAGATAAAAGGCAATAGCAACAATGGAGGAGCATATGCACTCACCAACTGCCACTACAACAAAAACAAAAGCAACCTCAAGTGCACACATTGTGACCGTACCAATCATTTGTAGTGAACCCTTGCAAGCATTGTGGCAAGAATAATCACTCATCCAAGTATTGTAGATAAAAATATAACAACAACAAGCACAAAGATAACTACAATAAACACAAAGCAAACACAAGCAACAAAAAACCACTACAAAGACAAAGGCAAAAATCAAATTAACGTTTTTGCTGAAGATTCTGACACCAAAGATGAATCTGTTGGTTTAGTTTACTGTGACATATTGTGAGCACTTTAGCCATGTGTTCTTCAACCCTATTTGTGTTCATTGCGTCCTATATACCTACCCCTAGTGTGTTTTGAGGGGAGGTAGTGTGAGTTCTTTAGTGCAAACAAAACCCACACGGGGAGGGTTGTTAGGGTGTGGGTTTTGTAGCACCTAATGTGTGTGAGCACCCTCTTAAATGTGGATGCCTAGTCAACTTATGACATGTGATAGACCATGTGATAAACATGTGTGTGAGCACCCTCTTAAATGTGGATGCCTAGTCAACTTATGACATGTGATAGACCATGTGATAAATCTTCACGTGCAACCTATTTGACAATCTTTGTGGAATCATCACCTGTGTTTGCAAATATTCTTAGCTCAAGGCTATAAAATGAGCTTGTGTATATACTCAATAACCAATGCAATAATCATTGTGTACCTATGCTATTCTCTTGTGTGTATTGATTATCTAAGTGTGTAATTAGCATTCTTAGACTTCTAATTATACAATCATTATGAATGCCTCATTAGATTACCCACCTTACCCTTTCAATCATAAGCCTGAAATCTTCATATGCATGGTTGCATATCATTGGCATCATGGCTTCTAAAGAAGTTGTAGGATGACATGCCCTTTTTATCTTCTAAACAAAAAGGTCAAAGAAAGAGCCTCCTTAAGTAGCATGATTATTTAGCTCTTCTTTTTATTTGAGTCTAAAAAATGTAATTATGGCAAGTTACTTCTCTATAATTTGTTCTATCACAAAAAGTAGATCCCACTCCGAAAGTGTGATCATGAGTCATCTAAAGGATGGACAAGTGGACAAGGTTGTGCATTCAAGGCCTATTACTACTAGAAGGGTAATGCTAACTTCAACAGGGCATGTGGATGGAGGTGTATTATTTAGCATTTGCATGCTCCATATCAGAAGAAATTTATGTCGTATAATGATGCTCTCCCACTATGTTCAATTCATACAAGGATTTCATTCCTTTTTTTGACGTCTAAAATAATTATTAGTACAATTATGCATCTACTTCTATTTATGGCAACATTGTCCACCATGTTTGAGATTCTTTTTTCCTTTACACTCGATACATGGGAGATTAAGCTGCCACAAAAGTTTGTCCTTTTTGTATACATACACTTTTGGATGATTGGGAAATTAGAACATAACTGAAGAAGATTTTAAATATACCTTTTTTCATTTTCATTTACATCAATGATTATATTTTTTGTAACTTCTTGTAAGTAACATTATGAGGTGTTTTTCATTTTTAACCAAGTACTTTGGGAATTTGACGAGCATATTTTAAAAAAAATTTAGAGAGCAAATATGGGGGGAGAGAGAAAGGTAGTAAAAGAATGAATACCACAAAGAACCCTCTGATCTATTTCCCTAGCTCTCCATCCCTCTCTCTCCATCTCCATTGAGAGAGAGAGAGAGAGAGAGAGAGACGAGAGAGATCATGTAAGAGATAGGTATATATATCATAAATAACAAAATGATTCATTGCTTAGATCTTGGACAACAAAAACAAAGCTTCAAAAAGATGGGCACCTATTATTCATAGAAAGCATTATCACTGGTAGGGCATAAGGCAACACTTCATATGTTGTGTCTGGAATCAATTTCTTAAAGGCTCGGGTTTTGTAGGAGTACTGGACTTTATGGGCAAGAGATTATTCCCCACATGCTCCAACTTCTCCTTTGGTCTCCACTAATCCTCCTTTATGATGATCTGAACTGTCTTTTAGTAAGAGATAGTGAATTGCCTCTTTTCATTCCAAGCTTAGCAATGAGCACATCTTGAGCTTGGCGAACCTTTGATAAAGGTCATACATTTCTACTTTTTCCTTGACTACCTGCTTGAACCATTGTGCTCCATATGTGGCTTCGCCATTGATGATGGCATCCAAGGCATCCCAAGCAAACTTGATGGACGTCTCAAGATCGTCAATCAGCGATGCTGATGACGAAGCCCGGGAGGATGCAAATTGCTCTGATACCAATTGTTAGAAATAGGGTTGCAGGGAAACACACAGCTTGGAGAAGACGAAGGAAGCTCAAGGCACACAATAGAGGGTAGTAATACTTATTGTGCAATGGAGAGATGAGATAGCCCTAGAGTGATGGGCGTATATACAATGCACGAGGAAAAAAAACTCCTAGCGAGATAAAAAATGCTCGGCGATCCTACATGTGTTCACACACAGCACTACCACATGTATATGGTAACACTATAATGTGAACAAGATGAAGAAGATACATTACAAAATCAATGACATTAAAAAAATTGAAACTATTTATAAATTTTTAATAATTGGGATTCCAAAATTGCAAATACTTGAAGTGGAGAGAACATGTTTCATTGTAGGAGAAAGCAAATTAAAACCCTGTTATAGTTGTATGGTATAATAAATACGATCCCTATTGAGTGCATTAAAGACTTGAACTTAACCAATAATTGGTTGGTGGATAAATACATTCTCGTCGTGGCTTATGCTTAAAACATGCAAGCATACAAAGTATACATGTTTACATGCAAGATATGGTTGCCTGTGTGCACGACGATTTTGTAAATCTGAGCACGTGTAAGTTGGCTCTTTGAAAATTTAAACTTCATACATATTGCCATGATTTCCTTTTCCAAGTGTTTTCACCTTGAAAACTTCATTCACTCCTTTGGCCTGGTAAATCTCCTCTAGCACTCTTGCCTTCAAAGATAGAGCGGAAGTAATTTTGCGAGCTACCTCCACTAAAATTGTTGTGTGGTACTTTGTTTTGTACCCCATTTTGAGTGTCAAAATGACCACTTTGCATTGAAGTATGCAATGCCTTCATCACATACTCTTTTAAGTACACTCCCTTCGTGAAAATTGCTCCACTTGATACCCCACCTTCATACAATTTCTACACTTCCTCTAGTGTAAGATTTGTGCCAATTTACACTCGCTAAATAGTTGGTATTGTCCCAAGCTATGTATTAATACTGCTATACAAAATATGATAATGTAAGACGTGATTGAAGTAAGCTAAAATCTTTTTAAACATAAAGAAGATTAATTTTATATGAAAAATAAAATTAAGTAGTTGTTAAGATTAATTAAATAATAATTAATTAATTTTAAAAACTCAACATAAAGAAAGATAATAAATAAAAAAATTAACTCAATATAAAGAAAAAACTATAAGCTAACCTCTTCTTAAACATAAAGAATATTAATTTTATATAAAAAATAAAATTAAGTAGCTGTTATGATTAATTAAATAATAGTTATTTGATTAAAGTTTTTTGGTAAAAAATAATATTTGATTTAAACAATCACTTATATTCCCTCTCTAGTCCACTCGTCTCTCTCTCTCTCTCTCTATCTCTCTCTCTCTCTCTCTCTCTCTAACACCCTTTCCTCTCTCACTCAATACCCCAATCTCCTCTCTCCCTCCGTCCCTCTCAAGCTCTCAGTGTCTCCCTCAATCTCCCCTATTCCTCTCGGGCCCATCACTCTCCCAAAGCGCCTTGAGAAAAGGGCGTCCCCACGTGTGAATTACCCATCTTAAGAGTGGCTCACTCAAGGGAGCGCCCCCATTGTTCCTAAAACTTACACCCTTAAAGACTTCTAAATAATAGGGTTAGTTAACTCTGGCTGTAGTTCATGACTATGCCAGTACTAGACACACAAGTGATAGAGCCTTCTTTGAGATGTACAACTAGAAATTGCCACATCACTTGCTCATTCATGAATTTTAGAGATGGATGGTTACAAGATGTAGACTTGGGACCATACAAGAGTTAAGCACTCAATTACGTCTTACAATGGTACTCAAGGAAGACATACACTCACACACTAGACCATGCACTCACACATCTGTGCCTAGCATTTAGAAATCGGCTTCCTTTTATCCTTACTTGCGATATCAATAATACTTCTTGAATCTTTCTTTTTGATTCTAATTCCCCATGGCTGTTGGTTGCCCATTTTTGGATTATCACCGCCGCTAACATCCTCCCTTTTTTGAATTAGCTTCTCAGGCTGTTTTTCGTGGGTGGCGGGTCCCAATACCAAAGCCAAAAGCGCATGAATTATTTGGTGGCTGACCTTAATCACTGTTGTCAAATTATAGCATGGATCCAAATCTTTTGTTTTGGGTCCAAACTCTCCCCATTTAGCCAAAGTTTTGGCCCTCTTTTTCCTAGCAACCATGTCTTGATTTTCTTGGTATGTGGCTATGACCTGCATGAGATCTTGTTCATGGTCATGGTGGAGGCTCTCTTTTACTTTCTTGTCATAAGGTTTCCCTCTTTTGGTTTCCCTGATTTCTAGAAGATCCATGGTCTGAGAATTGTGCTGAATGGATTTGCCTATGTCTAGGACCTTGACTCTTTCATACAGGTGAAGCATCTGGCGCTTGCATCTCCCTCCCTCTGTGTATTCTACCATTATCGGATCATAACTTATCCTTTCTCTTGCCATATGAGTGCATTGCAAACCAAGTTCCAAAGGCTCGACGATTGGTTTCCACCCTCCCTTTCAACAGCCTCTCGGCCAACCATTGCATATCCAGGTCCATACTGGTTGTTTTTTGCTTCTCTACTGGCATCTTTTGTACTAAAATGTGATGCTGCAGCACAATATTGCAGAATTTGACCATTTTTAAAAATGCTGGGCCCATTCTGCAAAGATTTCCTTGAATGTATCCCCCTCTCGGTTTTCTTGAAGCCTCTACTTTATGACCTTGTGGTTTTACTCCATTTTCTCACCCCATTCAATAAATTTCTCCACCAACACCACATATTCTTCAGCATTTGCTGGCTCTGTCATCCCTGGGTATATCACTGGATAAAAGCTGGGCATAGCTTTAGTTGACAATGCTATGGTATACGATAGTGTGAAATTATCTAGAAGTTGTTCTACACAAGTTTCCATGAAGTGCACCTCTTCCCTAGCCAACTGGTACCAGTGATTTAGCAATTTGATGACTTTTGACTAGGTACTCCTCCCAGACACTTGCATCATTTCTTTCTAATGAAATCTCCAAGCCTCCTCCAAGTTCTATATTTATTGCTCTAACCCTTATCTCTTCAACTATCTCACCATTTGATTTCCTTGATAGCTTGTTTACAGTATTCCATACATGCATACATGGGCCTATCACCCAATAGTAGTTCCAAGCCCACAGCCAGTCTCTCTAGATTGAAGGTGGTGCACCCCATTTCCTTAGTTGGGATCACCTTGGGCAGCCTTTCTAGCACTTGAATACATGAGGGGTGGGGGTGTAATTGGCATTTGGTTTTATCATGAGGATATTGTCTTGGACACTTCTTGAAGAAACTTATGACCGTGTGTTTCAATTTTGCAGTTTATCCTCATATTTTTACCCCTTCCTTGGTCAATTTCTTGAGCTTGGCATCCCTTCTGAATCATTTCAGCTCCTTGTGTTCCTCTATTAGCTTCCTCATGAATTTGAGAATAATCGGTTTCTTTTTCATAGGAGGATTCAACTTGACTCCTCTTAACACCATATTAGTGAATTTGGAAATTTACCAATTCCCACTTTCAACAGAGCTTAAGATTTGACCATGAAAAGTTTTGAGAGCATGGCTTGGAAGATCTTTTCAAGTCCTACCTTGTGGAAGGATTTAGTTTTAAAAAGTAGTTTGAGATTTGTCCGTATGGCCAAATCTTCAAGAAATTGATAATTCCCAAATTAGCTCTAAAGTCTCAAACTCTCTAATATAGTGTTTCTTTATTTGCTCTTTAGTTGTCCCTTGTTTTGGGTCGTGGTGTCTTCTTGTATTTTCCCCTTCTTGGGTTCCTCCTCTGACTTAGATTGCCCATTATTTGTTGCTTGTTTATCCTTTCCCCTACTCCTTCCTCCTCCTGCTCCTCCTCATCATCATTGTTTGAATCAGGTTTTTCTTTATCTTCTCATCATCATTGTTTGAATCCGGTTTGTCTTTATCTTCCTCATCCTCATCCTCATTTTCATCTTCATTCTTTTGTTGGCTGTTTGCCTGATCTGTTTTCTTCTTGCTCAATTGTTGCAAGAGCTCTTGACTATGCTGATCGATTAGTTCCATTGAATTTTGCATGAGGCTTTGTAACTAATCACTATTCACCCATATCCCTTCCTTTGGGTGTACCTTCATGCTCTCTAATATCCTTAGTAGTACCGCTAGGTTTAAGTATTCTTGGCAGTCCTTGGCCCTGGCAGTTTCTTTCTAAGCCGTTTTATTCTGCTTATTCATCTCCTTTTGAGCCGAGGAGACTTGTTTCTTCAATTTAGTTTTGGTCTTGGCCCATTTCCCTCTCTTTGCCTCCTAGTTTTCCCTCTATTTTTGCTTTTCTTCCAAACTATCCCTCCAGCTCCCTCACCTGCTCTTCTAACTGTTTATTTTTTCGTGCCAGACCCTCCTTTTCCTCATTGATTTTGTAACTAGATGCCCCCTCAACCACTGCCATGAATATGTGCTATGCTTGGAGGGTCATAGTGTTTATGGACCATCATTGCTTTGAGTTGTGTCTCTAGTTCCATGCTTGGGTTGGATTCTTACTCTTTTAGGGTTATTATTGGCATTCTATCAAATAGTATTATCCCCTGGAGGTCATCGAGTGCCTTTGTTGTGAGCTGCACTTGTGGCTTCTACATTTTTTCATGCTAATATTCTTTAGTTTTCATTAAGCTCAGTTTATCATTCTTCTCTATTTGTGTCATAAAAAGCTAACATCTACCTTTCCCAAATGATTTTCTCATATTAAACTGATCATTTAATATAAGAAAATACTAGGGGGGGAGCGAAGGTTGGATATTGGAAAGGCTGCAAGGCTGGTTTCAACAGGGGATGGGTTGCCCATGGCTTGTTGAAGCCTAGTAACCAGATAATTCACAAGCATAGGGGTATCATTTAGTAGCTTGATCATTAGCAAAAGCAAAGCCATCAACATTAAGTTCACTCTCTCTACTATTGTCAGCCGTTCTAACTAAGTTTTAGGTGTAAATTTTTACTTGTACTTTGGCACTTCAAGCCCTAGTTGCTACTCCTCTTTACTTTCAAAGATAAGCACTCAAGCATATATACCAGTGGCTCGAAATATCATTAATTGCAAGGAATAGAAGAGAGGGTTTATCATAGCCCAATTGGCACCGGTTCCTATCAAGCTGCTAATAGCTCAATAATGGTTAAGCCATAGAGGCAAGCCCCTGGGGACTCCATTATTAAGACCATAGCTCTCGATGGTGATACCCTATTAACTACACTAAGCAGGCGTACCTCAAGGATAATAAATCCCTATTCTACTTACCCTCATGCAATTAATAATACCAACCATTTGTAGCAAGCTTTAGGACCTCTCTTCTTGAGCAAGAAAACAAAAACCGATAGCTCTGATACCAATGTAACATTTAATGGTTTAAATAGCTTGTAAATAGCAAAAAATAACTTAGCATAGTGAGCATTTTATTAAGCGCAAGTTCCTAATGAGCATAGAAGAGTGCTTGGTCAGAAACAGCAACATTAGCATAATGCCTAATTAGTTTGGCATAACAATACTTGAAAGAGGGAGAGAAATAGAACAATTGACAACAATTGAGGACCGGATTTACATGGACCGGTCCCCCCTCCATTAGGCAATTGTATTATAGCTTCTCCCATTAAGAGAGACTTTGTACAATACAATTCTTTGTGTTCCTTGGTAAAAACTTGTTGGTGCAATGAAGATGGAAGCTCCATGCACCAAACTTACACGTGATAACACATAACATCAATTCCTTCGCGGTCTCAAACCCAGGACCTCACACACCTTCGAAGATGGTACGAGCTAGCAGGGTATGAGACTAGATGTAGAGGAAGAAGAAGTATTCTTACGAGAAAGAATTATTTCCTCACTTAATTACTCTTGTAGCTTAGCTTAGCTTAGTAATTAGATAATAGAGGAGAGAAGCATGGCATTGAAGCTTGGCTCTTGGTTGGATTTGAATTCCATATCCAATAATTGTTGGTGTAGGACTCTATTCTCAAAACTTGGAAAAGAAGATGAGCTTTCCATTAAATCTTGGAGAAGGAGACGACTTTCTTGCTCTACACATGAGTTTTGTGTGTGTGTTTGTGTGTGTGTAATTGTCTAGGCAAAAGTGAGGCTTCTCTCTCTTCTTGGGCGACCCCTTCTCCAATTTTACTCTTGTTGGCTCCCTATTGGCCCTTGAAAAGCTTAGCCAATAGCATTTGAGATGCCAAGTCAAGAGCCTTGTGACAAGTGTCCACCCTTTTCCCCTTTTTGTAAAAGCTTAGATAATTAATTTAATTATCTAAATTCTTATTGGACCTTTTAGTCTTCTGGCCAATAGGAATTAAGCAAATTTTTGGGCTGCTTATTTCTCATTGGACCTTTTGACTGTCCAATAGTTTTTTTGGGAGATTAATTCTCATAGGTTCTTTTATCAAGAGTTTCTAAAATAAGGAATTGAATTTACACTAGCTCAATACTCGTTGATCTGCCTCTTTGTCCATCCAATAGGATTCATGCAAAATTGGGGGTTTTGTTGCATGCCTGACATGTGTCCTATTTGCTTTTAGGTGTGAAGGTAAGTTTGTGTGTGTGTGCGTGTGCGTGTGCGTGTGCGTGCGTGTGTGTGTGTGTGTGTGTGTGTGTGTGTGTGTGCGTGCGTGTGCGTGTGCGTGTGTGTTCTGTCTCATCCCAGCTCGCGGCCCACTCTCTTGTCTTCTTATTGTTGCCACTTTGTTGACTTTAGCATTCAACACTTTAGTCACTAAGAGCAGTTCCCATGGCCTAGGACTTTTAGAGTAAAAATTTGGAACTTTGCCCTATGGAAGTCCTAATGTAGTTAAACCTGGAGGCCTTTTAAACCCATTGATGTACTTTTGTCTTTAGTAGACCATCCCCAAAGGTGAAGTGCAACAACAATTACGCATCCATGGGGTTCTTCAATCTCTTCACCTAGAAGAGGGAGTGCCTATGAAAGCTCCTAGTGAGATTTCTAAAAGAGGGCTCTCTACGGTGAGAGAAGAGGAGGACCCATACGAAGGGCTCAAAAGCTTACAAGTTGATGGAGAAACTCTCTCACAAAGGAGAGCCCAAATCTCAACGGTAGAGCCCCCACCAAAAGAACGAGAAAGAAGTGAATCTCCCGCCACCTCGGTGGAGATGGCACCATGAAGACGGCGGGCAAAACACTCTCCAACACCCCCTAAAGAGAGAAGACCATTGCATAGTCTTTCTCACCATAATTCAAAGAAGGAAGTATGAGAAGAAAAAGGCGAGAAAGAGGTCACCCTCTTCTTCATCTTCAACTGCCTCCTCCTCTTCTGAAGGAAGTGATGGTGCAGCTTCTAAAGAACTCAAAAGGAGAGGCCATAGGAAATCCTATGCCGCTTGGAAGAGGTCGTCCAAGCTCAAACAATTCAAGGAGGGAGGAAAGAGTATCTCTTTTCTTACCTACGATGGCACCTTTGGTGCTACGGACAAAGTCTTGGCCTTTATTCAACAATTTTATGCGGCATTTGGAGACGAGGGCTTCTGTCGGAGTCCTCCAAGATACGTCACGTAGCCAAGCATCTCCAAAAGTCTGCCAGGCAATGGTGGTCTAGCCTACGAGCAAACGGTGAAGCTTTGTAAACATGGAAAGCTTTAAGAGCTTCCATTATGAATCAGTTTTTGGCTAGCGATGCCAAAGATAAAGTTCTTACCGAATGGCGAAGCTTGAAGATCTCTCCCTACAAATCTATTCACAAATACGTAGACAAGTTTTGGGATTTACATCTCAATGCCACTATCTACAAAGAGATAGATTTTGGAGAGCAAAAACAACAATTTTGTGTGGGTTTATTTGAAGAGATGCGGGAGTATGTCAACTCCCAAAGGCCTCACATTATTTCAGCGGTCATACACCATACTATGGTGGCTTCATGAATCAACTTCCAACGAGGGGCTAAGAAAAATCTTAAGCCCATAAAAAGCAAAGATCGTAATGAGCCTAAGGGGAAGGACCATGTCCAAAAGTCTCCCAAGGGCCACTTCAACAACAACAAAGCTAAGGAGAAGGGATTCTACAAAGGCAAAAATAGACTCTCTCCTGAAGAGCTAAGCGTTATTGCAAGGATAACCGTTGTTTCAAATGTGGGGATCAAGGGCATGCTTATCGTGCTTGCCCACAAAAGAACACACGCAATGAACCTCCTAGAGCTTCCATAGTTGAAGTTCAAGAAGAAGATGCTCCTTGCAAAGGATCTCCTCTATGCCATGCTTGGGGAAAGGTAAGAGAACATGATGCTTTCATTCTCTTTGACAATGGCTCTACTCACAATTTCATGTCCACGTAGTTGGCCACTAAGCTAGGCATCCAAGCCTTTGACATGGGAGACACCCTACCAGCCGATGGTGCTTTCAAGGGAGAAGAAGTCTCAATTACTCCCTTAAGTGGGAAATCGAGGCTTCATTTCCAAAACTGTGTGGACAAAGAGGATTTCTTCATCTCTCCCCTTAAGCATGAGGATGTAATCCTAGGGGCACCATGGTTTGATCGGATGGCGGCCAACATCAAGTTCCCTGAAAGGCAATTGTAGCCGATGCACTCTCAAGACGAGCGAGAGTGAATGCGGTTTCCATAGCAACTCAGAATGATCTATCTTCTATGATAGATGAGTACACTACCGATCCCGATTTTAAAGATGTAATGTCAGCCCTTGCACTAGGGAAGAAAGAGGAACCATCTACCCTACAAGATGGTTATCTTCTCTATGGTAATAGGCTATGTGTTACTAACTCACTACGTGAGAAAGTAAAATATGAATCTCATGCTCCTCCATATGCGGGGCATAGAGGGATTCAAGCTACCCTAAGAGGGATAGAAATGTACTTCTATTGGCCTACCATGAAAGCGAACATACAAGAGTATGTTTCAAAATGTGTGGTTTGCCAAAAGACGAAGTTTGATAGAGGGAAGCAACCTAGTTTTCTTCAACCTTTGCCAATCCCTAATTCACCCTGGGAGAGCATATCCATGGATTTTATCTTTGGATTCCCTAAGTCTATCCATGGGAATACGGGAATAGAACAATAGTAGATAGGTTCAACAAACAAGCGCATTTCATACCTATCAAAAAGACTTTAAGGCCCATCAAATGGCAACCCTCTTTATATCACAAATCTTTAAGTACCACAACTTGCCAATGTCAATAGTGTCGGATAGAGATCCTAGAATGACCAGCAATTTTTGGAAGGGTCTCTTTGATAATTTAGGTACAAGGCTAAATTTCTCTTCGGCCTATCACCCGCAAACGGATGGCCAAAGTGAGATAGCTAACCTAAAAATTCTTGATCTACTAAAAGCTTATGTCACTGAAGTAGATCAAAGGTCCCAATGGGAGAAGTACTTACCTTTAGTGGAGTATGATTACAATAACACAATACATACATCCACGGGAAAAGCACCTTTTGAGGTAATTGAGGGAAGATAAAAAAGTTTCCTGCTACTTAAGGTAATATCTTCACTGCAGATCTTCATTGCAGATGAATATAGCCGCGACCTACAAGAATATTTCCAAAAGATTAAAGATGCTATATCCATCTCATAGCAAAGGCAAAAGGCTGTTGCTAACAAGCACAAAAGAGCCCTGACCTTTAAAGAAAATGATTGGGTCTTTCTTAGATTTCCCAAGGCTCGATTACGGCAAAGGACACCAAAAGTACTATGCTAAACTAGCAAAAAGGTACTATGGCCCCTTTCAGATTCTTAAGCCAATCAATGAGATGTCTTATCAGCTCAAGTTTCCCAACCACTGGCTCATACACAATGATTTCCATGTGAGCCTGTTAAAGCCTTACCAAGGAGAGCCACCCTGAGAAGCTGCTAAGTATGGAGCCTCATTCACCCCTTGTAATTTTCTGTGGTAAAAATGCACATTTATAAGGCCCCCATTATGAGGAGAAGCCATCGTGCGTGAAGGAAAATCACTCGCCGGAAATAAAAATCTTCACGGCCAAAAGTCATAGGCAAATTCCATCCCCGAGACTTTTTTTTCCTTCGCCGAAATATTCCTTTTGGCCGGAATATTATGGCCGGACGCCGACCGGAAAGTGGTCGGAAAACGACAGGTCGGTTGGCCGGTAGTGAATGGCCGATGGCCGATGGTCGGAAGTCAATGGCCGGTGGCCGGTGGCTAGATTCAAAAGTGGACTTGTCTTCTCAAGGGCCGCCACACATGGGCGGATTGGAGGGTCCAATTTGGACTTATCTACACAAGGGCGGCTACACATGGCTGCCTCTCATGAGAGAGGACAACCCTTTTGGCCTATAAAAGGAGGACATTTCTACACACATTTCATTGTGTGAAGTTGACGCAAAAAGGTGAGTGTGAGTTGGTGAGAGTGAAGCAAGGCGGGAGTTCGATTAAGGGTCTAATCCCTTTGTAAACTACTTCTTGTTTTGAAGTACTAAAGCCATTGAGTGGCTGCTTTCCCGTGGACGTAGCCCACATTGGGTGAACCACGTATATCGTGTGTACTCTCTCTCTCTCTCTCTCTACTCTATAATCTTTTGTGTGTGAAATCTACCTCTCTCCATTAAGTGAGCTACTCAAATATCTATTTAGCTACGTCATATTTCCTAACAACTGGTATCAGAGCAAGGTTTGCTCGTAGCTAAGTTATCTCAAGAAAAGGATTCCTTGAATTGCGTGGGAGTTATGGCGGAGGAAGGGAAGCTCAAGATTGAAAAGTTGAACGGTAAAAACTACCAACATTGGAAGATGCAGATTGAAGACTATCTCTACCAGAAGGACCTTTATTTCCCACTAGGCGGTCTTGCGAAGAAGCCCGCAACAATGGCAGATGAAGCATGGATTGTCCTTGATCGAAAGGCACTGGAAACAATCCGGTTAAGCTTGGCGTCAACGGTGGCCTTCAATGTTTTGAAGATGAAGACCACAGAGGACTTGATGAAGTCACTTGACGACTTCTACGAGAAACCATCGGCATCCAATAAGGTATTATTTATGAAGTGCTTGTTCAATCTAAAGATGGTAGAGAATGGTTCAGTTGCAGAACACCTAAATGACTTTAACACAAACATAAGTGAACTTCGATCGGTGAAAATCAATTTCGATGACGAAGTGCGAGCTCTCCTTATACTATTATCTCTACCGGATAATTGGGACATGCTTGTGATGGTTGTAAGTAATTCTATTTGTGGCACAAATACTCTTAAGTTTGATGATGCTGTGGGTGTTCTCCTAAGCGAGGAAATATGAAGGAGAAGCACAAAAGAATCATCAAGTGCTGCACTGTTAGTGGAAACAAGAGGAAGGCCTAAGGAGAGGTTCAAAAACCAAAAGGGTCGTGATCGCTCAAGACGGAGCAATTCACGCACAAAGTCAGTTCTTGAATGTTGAAACTGCGGTAAGAAGGTCCACGTCAAGAAGGATTGCTGGGCCAAGAAGAAGAAGGAGAGTGAGTCTCAAGACAACAAGCCAACATCGGAGGCCAATGTGGTAGGTAAAGTAGAGCAAGATGATCTAATTCTGTCATTAGACAATGTGTCTAATTCCTGGATAGTAGATTTTGGGGCTTCATTCCATGCGACACCACACAAGCAACATTTCCAAGATTACACCAAAGGTAATTTTGGGTATCTATACTTGGAAGATGATGAAGCTTGTGAAATTGTCGGCAAAGGTACATTTTTTTATCAAAACTGCTAACGGGAATGAATGGAAGCTTAAAGACGTTAGGCATGTTCCTTCTCTTCGGAAAAATTTGATCTCTACAGGACAATTGGACGATGAAGGTCACAACATTCCATTCGGAAACAAACGGTGGAAGATCTCAAAGGGATCTTTGGTGGTTTCCAAGGGAGAAAAGGTGGGTACACTTTACTTATGTACTATGAGCACGCGACCTTCAGCTTGTGCAGCAATTACAGAAGTTGACAGTGCGGTGTGGCACTACCGGCTTGGGCATATGAGTGCCAAAGGAATGCAAATCCTTCAAACAAAGAAGCTTCTGCCAGGTTTGAAAGAAGTGGACTTAGAGTTCTATGAAGATTGTGTTTATGGTAAACAAAAGAGGGTAAAATTTCAAAAATCAGGAAATGAAAGAAAAAATTAAAAACTTGAGTTGGTTCATTCTGATGTTTGGGGTCTTGCAAGTACACCATCACTTGGTGGCTCGTTGTACTATGTAACATTCATAGACGATGCGACTAAAAAAACATGGGTTTATGTTATGAAGAATAAATCCAATGTATTTTCCATATTTCAAAGGTGGAAAGCCTTTGTGGAAAATGAAACAGGTACCAAGGTTAAATGCCTCAGATTCGACAGTGGAGGCGAATATTGCAGCCAAGCTTTTGAAAGATTTTGTGCTAGCAATGGCATTTGGAGACAAGGGACAACCCCAAGGACACCTCAACAAAATGGGATTTTAGAAAGGATGAACAAGACAATCATGGAGCGAGCATGAAGCATGCGGCTACATGCAAGCCTACCGCTTGAGCTTTGGGCGGAAGCTGTAAGTACGTCTGTGTACTTAATCAATCGGTCACCCTCAACGGCATTGGATGGGGGAGTTCCAGAAGAGGGATGGACAGGTAAATCGGTGAATTATGCATTTCTCAAAGTGTTTGGGTGTGAGGCTTTCATGCACATAGATAGAAGCCTAAGATCAAAGCTAGATGCAAAGTCCAAAAAGTGTTTCTTCATTGGCTATGGAGAAGGTGACTTTGGGTATCACCTATGAAATCCTGAAGATGGTAAAATCTTAAGGAGTAGGGACGTAATTTTTAACGAACATAATATGTACAAAGATTACTTGGAAAGGAAACAAATAAAAGAAACAGGTGATGAGTACATGGAGCTTGAGGACAGTGAAGACTCAAGGACTGCAAACGGGGACAATGTGCAACAATGTCAACCAATTGAGGAGCCTAAACCTATTCCCCAAAGATCTACAAGAGCAAGTAGACCTCCAAAAAGGTTTGTTCCTTCCTTCAACCATCTCTTGATCTCATATTCTGGAGAGCCGGAATCATACGAAGAAGCTATGCAACATGAATCCTAAGAAGAATGGACGAAGAGCATGCAAGTTGAGATGGACTCACTACATCACAAGCAAACATGGGAGTTGGTTGAGTTGCCTAAAGGTAAGCGGGCACTTCAAAACAAATGGGTGTACAAGGTGAAGGAAGAAAAAGGTGGGAAGAAAAGGTACAAGTCCAGGCTTGTGGTAAAAGGATTTTCTCAAAAGAAAGGTATTGACTTCAATGAAATATTTTCTCCTATTGTAAAAATGAACTCAATTAGGCTTGTCTTAAGCCTTGTGGCTGCTCATGATTTAAATCTCGAGAAAATGGATGTAAATACGGCATTCCCTCACGGTGACTTAGAGGAGGAAATTTACATGCTTCAACCAAAGGGGTATGAAGTAAAAGGTAAGGAGAAAATGGTTTGCAGATTAAAGAAGAGCTTGTATGGTTTAAAGCAAGCATCAAGACAATGGTACTTGAAGTTTGATCGATGGATGTTGAATCATGGATTCACAAGATGCAACTCGGATCACTGCGTCTACACGAAGAATTTGGGAGATGGGAAATTTATCATCCTAATGTTATATGTTGATGACATGTTGATTGGAAGTGCTAACATGCAGGACATCAAAGACCTAAAAGAGGAGCTGTCTAAATCTTTTCAATGAAAGATCTAGGTGCTGCAAAGAGGATACTTGGTATGAGAATATCAAGGGACAGGACGAAGAAGACAATAAAGCTATCTCAAGAGGATTACATCAAGAAGGTACTAGAAAGGTTTGCAATGCAAAATGCAAAACCAGTTTCTACACCTTTGTCTGGTAACTTTATATTAACGAAGGATATGTGTCCAAAGACACAAGAGGAGATAGCCTATATGTCTAAAGTTCCATATGCTGCAGCAGTAGGTTCTCTAATGTATGCTATGGTATGGACAAGGCCAGATATTGCACATGTAGTGGGAGTTGTGAGTAGGTTCATGGACAACCTAGGTAAAGAGCATTGGCAAGCTGTGAAGTGGATATTTACGTATCTAAAGTGACAACAACAAATGCTTTGTATTTTGGAGGAACTAAAATTTTTCTAGAAGGGTATGTTGATGTAGATATGGCAGGTGAGAAAGATACTCGAAGGAGCACTACTGGCTATGTGTTCAGGCTGTAGACACAACAGTAAGCTGGGCTTCAAAGCTGTAGAAAGTGGTCTCACTTTCTACCACAGAAGCAGAGTATGTAGCAATGACGGAGGCAAGCAAAGAAATTCTGTGGCTTCACAGATTCTTAGAAGAGCTTGGATTCAAGCAAGACAATTGTGTCTTGTACAGTGATAGCCAAAGCGCTATCCATCTTGCAAAGAACTCAGCCTTTCATTCAAGGACAAAGCACATTGAGGTGAGATATCACTTCATACACACTCTTTTGGAAGAGGGACAACTAAAGCTAGGAAAGGTGCATACAAGTGAAAATCCTGCATACATGTTTACAAAGGTGGTCAACAAGGAGAAGTTGAGCTTTTGCTCATCTTCAATTGGCATTCAAGGATAAGAAGCCAGGATGGAAAGTAGTCATAGGTTTGGTTTGGAGATCAGTCTCCAAGTGGGAGATTGTTATGTATAGAGCCTGATTCACCCCTTGTAATTTTCTGTGGTAAAAACGCACATTTGTAAGGCCCCCATTATGAGGAGAAGCCATCGTGTGTGAAGGAAAATCACTCGTCGGAAATAAAAATCTTCACGGCCAAAATTCAGGGGCAACTTCCATCCCCGAGACTTTTTTTTTCCTTCGCCAGAATATTCATTTTCGCCGGAATATTAAGTGGTCAGAAAACGACCGGTCGGTTGGCCGATGGCCGGTGGTCGGAAGTCAATGGCCGGTGTGGCCGAATTCAAAAGTGGATTTGTGTGGACTCTCTCTCTCTCTCTCTCTCTCTCTCTCTCTCTCTCTCTCTCTCTCTCTCTGTCTACTCTATTATCTGTTGTGTGTGAAATCTACCTCTCTCCATTAAGTGAGCTACTCAAATATCTATTTAGCTACGTCATATTTCCTAACAGAAGCAACCATAGAAGACCCACCGGAGATCGAAGACCAAGAAGAGGTACTGCAGCCCGAGTCCATTCTCTGACATGAAGACAAGGTATTGAGAGGCGGTAAGATTATCCAATGGTATATTATTAAGTTTAAGAATTATCCTTTTGAAGATGCTAGATGGATGCAAGGCATAAAATTAAAGAATAACCACCTTGTCAATGCTTACAATGATTCCCTAGAGTAAGCAAATGTAAATATGTTTTAAATGATTAATGTTTTTGTCTTATAAAACTCTCTTTTTCTTTATTGTGCACAAATTTTAAGAAGTATGCATGCTTAGGATCATGTTTGTGGCGACGACGTCTCCCAAATACCAAGTAGAGCTTGTCACTCTACTATGGAAGATTGATACGGACTAATGAGCAGACATGCTTGCAGCGGCAGCTAAGTCTCTCAAGCACCAAATGGATTAGTCATCCATTTTGGAGCGATGCCGTAGGGCAAAATAGGGATCCTCTACCCGCTAGAAAACGGACTAATGATTAGGCTTTATCTTCTCTACCTCATAGTTGAGGACGACTATGATATCAAGAGAGGGGTAATTTCATAAAAACCTAATATCTGCTTTCCCCAAATGATTTTCTCATATTAAACTGATCATTTAATATAGGAAAATACCAGGGGGGAGCAAAGGTTGGATATTGGAAAGGCTGCCAGACCGGTCTCAACAGTGGATCCAAAAGACGGGAATTGGAGATCCAGATGGGGATGGTCTGCTAAAGAGCAAAGTACATCAATGGGTTTAAAAGACCTCTAGGTTTAACTCCATTAAGTTTTATTCTTTCAAATCCAACCAAGAGCCAAGCTTCAATGCCATGCTTCTCTCCTCTATTATCTAATTACTAAGCTAAGCTAAGCTAAGCTACAAGAGTAATTAAGTGAGGAAATAATTCTTTCTCGTAAGAATACTTCTTCTTCCTCTACATCTATTCTCATACCCTGCTAGCTCTCACCATCTTCGAAGGTGTGTGAGGTCTTGGGTCTGAGACCGCGAGGAAACTGCCGTTATGTGTTATCACGCGGTAAGTTTGGTGTATGAAGCTTCCATCTTCATTGTATCAACGAGTTTTTACCGAGGAACACAAAGAATTGTATTGTACAAAGTTTCGATTTTCATTAAATGAAGCGTTGATGGTACCTTGGGCTTGTTCATCCTTCACTAGGCTTTTGCAGTCATAGCCTAGGTTTGTGTGCTCTCAATTGTTGAAGGGCCACTAGGGGGTTTTATTATCGATGATCCCAAATCACTTGAGCTCATGTGAGTAGTTGTATGGCTTAATGATTAATCATCTCATTTAGCACAAATAAAATCCATGTCTTAAGATGCTTGATTTGACAATTCATAAGACAATGCAAGTAAATAAAAGAGCCCTGTGTACCTGACGATATTCTTCTTTATTGCAAAATTATTTGAGTGTATCCCCTTACGTATGATTGCAAAGACAATAGCTTAAAAGAACAAAAAATGTGTACAACATTGCCCCTTATGTAGGAGAGGATAACCATCTACGGTTAATACAAGGTGTAGCACAACTCCAAAACCATCCCTACAAATATTGGTAGACCCTAGAAAGAGGAGAATCTCCTTTGGATATGGTACACCTCACTAATCTACGTGTACAACTTAGCAAGAGCAGAAGTCCCTCACATGATAATCACAAGACACTCTGCCATATAGGCTCTAGGACACATGTGAGTACACACAATGTGTACAAGAACTAGAAGGGAGCATAGGCTAAAACGCACATATCCAACCTATACTAAGTGCAAATAGGCCTCTAGGGAGGCTCCTATGAACCAATCACCCAATAGAAGATGAATGTTGTGAGAAAAGCCAATGTGCAAGAGAAATCTCTATATCGTGGTGGCATTTATGAAGAATGTAAATTGAACCACCAAGAAGGTGTGTAGTGCCTGGTAGTGTATCCTTGATCCTTAATGAAGAGGAGTGAAGTGTGAGCCCACTGCCCAAGAAAAGCTCTATGACACTTTCTAGCTGCCCTGGAAGACCCAGATGATGTGTCTAATGGATTGTGCAAAAGTATGCCATAACTCGGACCATATCTCAACCAAAATATCAAATATCAAGGAAAGGGTGGCACTCAAAATAATGGTATGCATCTAACCTTCCAAAATTTCCAGGAAGTAATACCACGTATTACAAAGTCAATGACGTGTGTGAGGGGGTCAAAATCATATACCATAGAAAATTAGGAGAAATATGGAGTTTGCATGGGCCTTGTGAAGGAATCCTATTTTTCAGGGATTAAGCCTAATGTTGTGTAGGGCTAAGGGGACAAGGGCATTCAAGAAGTTAGTTTTGAGTAGGCTTTTCTAGACTTTTTTTCAAGACACATGTAGGATGTGGACCTAAGAGGTCACTTTCTCTCTCTAGCTTTCTGAAAGTGAAGGGAGTAAAGGGGTGTGGCCACATCACTAAAAACGTGGATCACTAAGAGCCAAAATTTGAATTTTTTTAAAAAAGACATTTTTACTTATTTTTGACTTAAAACTCTCCCCCAACATATTTACATATCAAAAAATCATTTTTTGACCACTTTTTTTAACCTACAAGCATTGAGTCCATTTTTTCCAAAAAAATTCCAAAAAATTAAAAATTTGTTCTCTCCTCCTTCTCTCTCCTCTCCCTTCCTGGCCCCTTCTCTCCTCCTCCTCCCCTCTCTCTCCCTCTCCCCCCTGCCCCCTTCTCTCCTCCCATCTTCCTCCCTCTCCCTCCCCCCCCCTCTCTTTTCGTTTTTCCTATGCAACAGCTGTCATGGTGCTCACATGCATCACAAATTGTGTGACTCCACCACCATGTACTCCGCACACCAAAAGCGTACATATTCACTTGTCCACAACGTTTGCACCGAAAGCCGCATGTAAGGCTGAGCAGAGGTCATCCCAAGAATGTTGTATCGTTGGTGAGACGAATGTTAATGGTTCTTCAATATCTTGGGAGGAGAGAAGCAGGCTTGTTAGTGTATTGCAATCAATTGTGTATGGGTGCAGGTGATTCTTTGCATTCATGGATGCACGAATGTCAAGCTCTTCAGCTCAAAATAGTGGCAGTACAAGAAAGTACTGCCTCTTCGGCGAGGGAGGCCGAAACTGTCCAACAACAAATGCAGGAAAAGTATGTGCACATTATGAAGCTTGCCAATACCATCACATTTTTGAAAGAAACACACCTTGACGCAAGGGAACAATATAATTGTTACTTTTGGTTATGTTCCTTTTATCATAGACTTTGAAGTTTGAGCTGTTGCCTCTACTTGTTTTGTAGTGCTTGGCACAAAGGTTTCTTTTGTGCTGAAACTTGATAGTGTTAAATAGTGAAAGGTCGAAGGTTAGAGAGGTTAAGTTTCACCACTTTTTCTTTAAAACAACTTTCTTTGTTACATCTTGCAGATAGGTGCTTCAAATCCATGCTTATTAGAGGTGGGTAATCTCATCCTAATGTATATTTTAAAATTGTTTATTCCCAGTTGGATGGAAATACTTGCAAATTTATACAGCATATACTTAACAAGTGTCTTTATTATACAACTTGCAAATGTTGAATGGAAATACTTGCAAATACAAGTGTCTTTATTATACAGCTAGATGGAAATCCTTACAAATTTATACAACATATACTTAACAAGTGTCTTTATTATACAACTTGAAAATGTTAAATTCATACATGTTTTTGTTTGAAGAACAAGTATCTAACGCATCATGGTACAAGGTGACCTCTTACTATGCTAGTTGAGTGGTGGTGTTTGCAACAATGGCTCAAGGAACTGGCATAACATGAATCTTTTACAGTGGCACAAAGCTCTCCTCAAGCAATGTGGCTCCCACTACACCAAGAATCATTATGCTAACATGGAGAGATCCCTAGTAGGACAATACAATAGCTTTCCATTAGCAACACACCTTTCCTAACATGAGGGCACCCCCACCAAAGATATTTTTATGTGATAGGTCACCCCATGATCATACCATGTCATGGAATGGATGCAAGAACTATGACCGCACTACCCCTTGGAAGTTTTTAATGAATGTATCTTTATCAAAGTTAATGAAAAGAAAATTTGGACTTTTTTGTTTGTTGATGTGTAAGAGCACTCTAGGTCTACCATATTTTAGATTGTTTGATAAGTTAAATAAGATTTGTAGTCATTTAAAGCGTAAATTTGCTTTTGCAGATAAGACTATACATGAGAAGACATGATAAACTACAAGAGATCTTCAAGGAGTAAACTTTGGTGAGATTCCTACCATGCACTTGTGACAACATATCTCTGCTTGAACCCTTTGATTTCTATCTTTGTGGGGAGTCCAAGGGGAGCCTATTTTCAAAATTTTAGCAATAACTTACTTTTGAAGAAAATGACAAATATTTTCCTTTTCTAATGCATGGCCATGAGATAGAGGTGTATTGTGTGATGTACTCAGAGCAATACCCCCCCGCCCCTTTTTGCTATGTGTTCAAAGGTTGCGGGACATTCACTATGTAAAATTTTCCTATATCACGTGAGTTCACCAAAATGGATTAAAAGTATCCCTTATAGTCCTTACCTTCACATGTTTCTGTAACTTTACAAGAATATAAAATCCCTTCTGTTGAATACATGTGCTATGTTACATATACTTTAGTGAACTCCCCGGGTCAAAGGCCTCATAAATCCTGTGCACTAAACATTCATCGCTAGAAATCGACCAAACAAGGAGCCAATTTTTACTTCCTTGTGTCCACCTAGTGTTCTTGGGAATGCTTTGGTAAATCCATTTCTTTGGTATTTGAAACCACATGTGACCCCTATTGTTATAGTATCCAACCAAAGGTTTCTTGATGAGCAGTTTACATACGCTCGAGTGGTACATATCTTCTATGTTAACAATGCATGTATCTATAATTTATGTTCACACTCTCTCTATTCAAATGAGATATATAGTAAAAATTAAATCCACAATTTAACAGTTAAGTTCACAAGGTGATAGCTATTGGTATCATCTTTAGCAATACCAAAGAAATAGCTACCAATAGCTAATGAATAGGGATATTTAAGAAGATTTGATACCAAAAACTTGTCAACACTACTCAAAAAGGTGGAAACTCAAAGGCTTTACAATATAAGTATGCTGAAACACGAGTCAATAATAAGTTAATTGCTCACCTATCAATCACTTCTATACATCGACACCTCCATCTCAAGTTGTCCTTTCTCTAAGTCAAGCTTGTTATAGGAATAGTATGAAAACAATAACATGTTGGAAAGAAAAAATTTAGCTTTCTCAACTTGTGAAACATTGCGAATGATATATATTCAACATCCCCAAATGAGGACATCATGACAAAGGTTATGATCCACTTTAATAAGAATAACCATTGATGATTAAACTTAAATCAAAATATTGCTTGAATTTCTTCATGGTGGAGTGATTAAGACTTGAGACTTGAAACATCTTACATGCAAATCAAAATATCCATAAAGGTCAATAATGTTTCTCAAATCTGTATGAACCTCTAGTAATCTAAATTAAATACTCTCACTCAATGCGACACCATTTAACAAAAAAATATAATTATATTGCACCAAAATGAGTATAAATACAAAAGCCTTTATAGAGGAATCCAACCTCATGAAATAATTGCAAACTAAGACAATGTTGTTGTTGTCATGCTTCTCTTACAAGTATTTGTCTTCCTCATCTAGAGATTCATATACACTTGAGTATTTGTGTGTCAATGACACTAGGGAAGATAGTAATACTTTATGGATGGCTTTTTTAAGAGCTCCTAGAGAGTACCTATTTGTTCAAGATTCTACACAAATCTTACTATTCTTATCAAAATCTTTTAACAGGGTAGTGAAAGGTTCTTCCCCGGACCAAAAATAGAGTGATTTCCATCTCTGCACATGGTTACTTACTCATGTCCTCTCAAAATAAGTTGACTCTGTAAGTAAACAGTAGATTTTGTGAGCACAAAGTTATAAAGTACAAAATGATATCATTCTAATAATCTAGTGACAACTATACAAAGAAGAAATTTGAAGGAGAATGTTTGAGGACTCTCCATAGATAACACAACTTACTTGCATTGTGAGACTCAATCACATGCTACACAACTATAGATGGCGCACCAAAGCCATCAACAAAATAGCATATCTCAATGTTATGAGGAGTGAAGCCTAAACATTGAAAGCCATAAAGAGGTTCTCCAACATGATAAACTTAAATATGAAGATGATGTTAAGCTTTGAACGTAAGCTACAAGGGCAGTTTTCTTACCATTCTATCTTTATGTTGGAGGTGAACCCTTGCAATGTCCACGCACTATTCACACCTCATGTTGTTGTAGTATACAAGTCATGTGAGCTCATACTTTTGCCACCTTCGGGAGTAGAGGTTTCCATGTATTGTGACTGAATGAAAGTAGAAGGAGTAGAATGTTGTTTCATGTTGTAATGGAGGCGAGAGAAGGGAGAGGAGCTAGCTTGGTGTGAAATTATGTGGTGGGTAAGGAAAAGAGATGAGGAAGGAGCTTGCTTGGTGCTACAATGGAAGTGGGAGAAAGCTAGCAGAGAGATAATGCTGGACTATAGGGGGTGCATGTGGTTGTTGAAGCAATGAACAGCTTGGAAAAGGGTTTATAGAGAGAGAAAATTAGTTTTTACCTATAGAATAGGTTTGGAAAGACTTTGGAGGGTGAAAAATGATGTTTTGATTTTTTTGAAAAAAATCTATTTTTTGGATTTTTTAGTGTACGTTTTTTTACTTTTGGAGGTCAAAAATGCTTTTTTGACCATGAAATAAGTTTGGGGATGAAGGAAGAAAAACTTGAAATTTGATTTTTCTTTTGAAAATTTTAAATTTTTAGTGTATCATTAGGCAAAATTTGGACTCACAAAGGGGCCCTTTAAGGAGTTTGACTTTACCTCTCTCTACCAAAACGGGCACATGGATAAATTTTTGTAAATAAACTCCAAAGTTGGCGGAGGTTTGACAGTTAGAATGTCCTCTTCAAGCCCTATCTACTGATATATAGCACGCCATGAGATTCTTCATATTTTAGAAGATTCTTTTTTTGATTCACTTAGATTTCGACAGAGTCACATCATAGGTGAATAAAAAAAAGAATCTTTTAAAATATGAGGAATCTCATGGCGTGCTATATATCAGTAGATAGAGCTTGAAGAGGACATTCTAACTATCAGACCTCCGTCAACTTTGGAGTTTATTTGCAAAAATTTATCCATGCGCCCGTTTTGGTAGCGAGAGGTAAAGTCAAACTCCTTAAAGGGCCCCTTTGTGAGTCCAAATTTTGCCTAATGTTTTAAATCCGAACCAAAAAGTGGGTGAAAAAAGGTCAAAGTGGTCACCTACCCCTATCCCGTTCCCCTAGTCACTTCCCTTACCTTCTCACTAGGTAAGAGGCCATTAAGAGGTGTAAAGCTACTTTGTCTCCCTACTTTTTTGAGGGCAGAGAGTGTGTCAACCACCCTCTTCCTATTGGATGGCCTCTAATTAACCTTAATCCCAAAGAGCCCCTAAAGGGTTGATATTTATCCTAATGACGGCAACAATGTCTAGTGTGCCCTTTATATATCCCAATTTTCATAAATAAAATCTTTTTTTTTGGTTTTATTAAAGATAATCTAAAGGAGATGCTCCCAAGCCTTTGAGAGGAAAGATGTGGGAGATGGCAAGTGGAGAGATGGAGAGAGAGAGAGAGAGAGATCTTATTTTCCATGTATGAGTGTGATAGTGGGTAAATCCTTTTTGAGATCTTATTGTCCATGTGAGGGTGTGATAGTGGGTAAATCCTATCACACCCACACATGGAAAAAAAGATCTCTCCCCCCCCCCTCTTTCCCCTCATATATTGGAGATCCCCGTGCATGTAAATTAGAGGGCAAGTTGATGAGGTGTAGATGATAGAAAACATTTTTTTTGAAAATGATACTAATGGAAATGCTCCAAGTGTTGAGGGGAGAGGCGGAAGGGGGCGAGGCCGCAGCCGATGAGGCAGTTGGCTTGTGAGGTAGATGGGAGGGGGATGCCAACTGTGTAGTGCATGTATATGTATATGTCTATTGGGAGAGAGAGAGAGAGAGAGAGAGAGAGACCTCGGCCATGTTGGGGCTGGGATGACATTGTATATTTATTTGTCAATAGAAAGGATAACACAAATTGATCATGTTGGCATAACGGTTCAATTCATCATGGGAGAGTGCATCTATGAGAGGGCTAAGGTTTGAGCCCTCCCAATGATAAACCTTTTGAATAGTAGGCTCTACCTTGTAGAGGTACACTTCATCTTTGGAAATTGTAAAGTTGGCATTGCCAGCTAGGATTCAAAGGAATCTCATAAGTAAATGAATTGAATTGAGAATGGAGTGAGTAGGTGGATATGTTGTTGTGCCCTTATAGCACTATGATTACGACCCTGAAAAGTATTCTAGCTATGTTGTTGTCCCCTTATACAGAAAAACTGGATATGTTGTGTCCCCTTATATGGTAGTGTGGCTAGCCATGTGGGAGCACTCCAAGTCACAAAGCTATGTTGCAAACCAAATTCATTTGAAAGCATATAGGTCATGCAGCCTCAAAAAACTGGATATGCTGTTGTCCCCTTGTATAGCAGTGTGAATACAACCCCGAAAGCTATTCTAGCCATGTGAGAGTGTCCCAAGTCACAAAGTTTTGTCCCAAGCAAGCTTAACATGAAAGCATATAAGTTCGGTCATGAAACGTTAACAAATGATACTAGGTGGTAGGCTCCCAAGTCAAAAAGCCCTACTGCAAACCTGCTCTCTCTCTTTCTCTCTCTCTCTCTCTCTAAAAATTCATGTGAAGGTAGTCTTTGCAATTGTGTGACTTGGAGCCATTTTTTATGTCATTTACATTTGGAGCTTTATGCTGGGGTCCCTTTCTTGCATCTACATCACCTACTAATCCTACATTAGTAACCATCATCATGTGCTGAGAACTTTAAGGTGCACTTCTAGAGTGAAATGCAACCCATCGTCAAAGTTGGGGGTCGATGGGCTGCAAAGTACATCCACACATCTACTTGCAATTATCCAACACAATTTTCGAGCACACCGCGGGATGTTGGACACGTAAGCACCTGGAATATTGTCAGAGTCACACAGACTGCACACCAATGGAGCGCGTCCAACTCAGCGCATGGAATTACCATTCCTGCATTCCAATGAATGCAACAGAAATAGTGCAACACCTCAGTAGCCAGAATCTGCTCACAGCTCGACAAGTCAGTAGCAGTAATATTTTACGTTGGCCCATCTCCCCCCGACCATTTGACGATGTAGAATGGTCCGTCAGTGACCATTCCTTCGTAATCACTGCTCCCTCCATGGCTCCCGGATCCCCGTCAATCGCCACGTGGTCACAATGATTATGAGGAATGGTCACTGACAAACCATTCCCTACACCTTCATTTCTGTAACCTTAGATTCAAGTACTGTTGAGTCTTACCCAGTTGATGCAAATTCTTGACAAATCGTTGTGTACGGGAGTGGGTTGTGTTTGCCCTATCCAAGCACAAGCAATGCATCAAAAATGGTTTGGGAGGGAAAGGAAAAAAGGCCTGCAATATTTCAAAGGAGTGAAAAAAATACAACAAAATTTGGCATATTTTGTGATTTCATTGAGGTACTAAATGTCTTTCTGCACCCCCACATCCATCCAAGTGTGGTAGATTGGTTATGCCATTTCCCTCTCGAGTAAGAGGTCTTGAGTTCAATTCTCCTCGTCATATAGATCTTTGAGGTGTCTTGGGATAGTTTCCTACCACGTTAAAACTCTCTTCTTCTTCTTCTTCTTTTCTCTGTCTTTAGACTTGTAATCTTGGTCAAGGTCAGTTCGTTTGGCGTGTTGCGTTATCTAACATGTTGTAGGTGAGGGCGGCTACGAGGTAGGTCGAGCAAACGTCTATTAAACTGTGAGTGGCAAAGAGCGAGAGAGCGAACGAGACGGAGAGAAGAATTGCCCTGCTGTCAAAGAGAGTGTCGGCGTATTGCAGAGAGAGAGAGAGAGAGAGAGAGAGAGAGAGAGAGAGAGAGAATGGAGGTGGGTGGCAAGGTGGAGTGCGCGGTGGCGGCAAAGAGGATGTGGAAGGCGGCATTTGAAGATGGGCACACATGCATGCCCAAGGCTGTAACTCATGCCATCTCCCACGTCTCCTACGATGGCCCTGGCTTCTCTCAAGGCTCTCTCAGGACCATCCACTTGCACCGCAGTAAGCTCGCCTTCTCACCACATTTTGACAGGTTTCAAACTGGGGCACTGTGTGTGTGTGTGTGTGTGTGTGTGAGAGAGAGAGAGAGAGAGAGAGAGAGAGAGAGAGAGAATTTTTCATCTTTTTGGCCTACATAAGCCATTACACAGCATTGAACTCTTGGTCTATGATACATCTTAAGAGAATTTTTCATCTTTTTGGCCTACATAAGCCATTATTACAGCATTGAACTCTTGGTCTATGATTCAAATTAAGATGTTCATCATATCTGTCAAGGGGACTTCACTTAGCAATAAAGGCTTTAAGCGCACCCGCTATGGTTCAACCCCCTGCGGGTGTGGGTTTTGTGGGCACAATTCCGTAAAACTAGCTAATGCGAAGCATAAGATTGCCAAAAAAACAAGATCTACATCAGATTATGTCTGTGTATCATGACATAAAGTTATTAACCTATTGAGAGCTTATCATGACAAAAAGTTATAAACCTATTGAGAGCTTTTTGATGATAGTAGTTCATTTGGTAGGACAAAACCTTATGCTTTAGGATGCCCTAACAAGTTTTTTCACTTTGTCCCAACAAGTTTGTTCACAATATACAAGTCTATACACCACAAAGTTATTGCTTGATGCAATTAGCAAGTCCACCCAAATGTTAATTAAACATTAGCACTCCACAAAAATCATGCAATATAAAAGAAAAGTTGATAAGAACAAACCATTATTCACTTGAAAATGCTTTTAGAGAAGGCTCAGGCAAAATCAAGTAGAGAAGCTTGAAGAAATTGAGGTCTCACACTGGGGTATTGTGAAATGTATTGTTGTCTTTTCTATCATTACACATTGTGATATCTATGTACACTGGTCTCACACGAGAACATGGCTTTGCTTTCTTCCAAACAACGGATGACAACCATTGCTTGCTTGAATGTGTAGGTTATGCAGAACATCTGTCCCAAGAACAACATCCACAACATGTGGTTTACCATGTGAAGGAGCAACTTGAGAAGGTCGATCCCCAAAATTTCAAGATGAAAGGGAAATTCCTAGAGGGTGGCTTTTTGAACATCTTAGTGAAAAAATACACTCAATCTGTGCACATTGAGGGGACAAGCCCCAACACTTGTATAGTGCATTGGTATGTTGAATACGAAGCTCTATCTGAGGAACACCAGGCTCACATCCTCACGGTCTTCCAGGAGCTGGTCCCACTAGGCTACAAAGCAATAGAGTCATACTTGCTTTCCCATGATGATTACAAGGAGTAGATGTAGTTAGTACAAGACATATCACACAACAAAGGAACAAAAAAGAAAAGAAACTATTAGTTTTATATGTGAAATCACTCCACCTAAATGTACCCCATATACTACTTGAAAAGCAAAAGTCTCTCTCTGTCTCTCTCTCTCTCTCTCTCTCTCTCAAAGTGGGCTGTATATCCTTTTGTATTACATCAATGAATGACATCAAAACACTAAGGAATTACAGAAGCCCATAGGCAAGACATATAACTAGTAGTGAAAACCACCTGAAATATTACATAATTACAAACCACAAGCTGCCAATGATGTAGATTTATAACTAAAGGGAGAAACAATAAATAACCGGAGGATATTACAAGATGCAACCATGGGTAATAAAAACTCCCGATCTTAGCTTCGGGGGAAAACGCAAGAAGCGTAGCTCAATTGGTGAGACCTTTGTGATGTAACCCCAAGATTGAGGGTTCAAGGCTCACATGTTGCGTTCTCTTGGGTGTATTCTCCTCCTTTATGGGGGCGGGGGGGGGGGGGGGGGGGGGTTCCCACAGTTACCCCTCGAGGGTGTAACTTACAGCAATGTACGGTTGTAAATACATGATATGTGTATAGTTTCTCCCTACTACCTTTCCCGTGCTGATGGTTTAAAAAAAAAAAAAAAACATAAGGATCAATACTAAGAACAAAGATCATTGTAAATGAGACTTAGACAAGAACCAAAAAGATAAAATCCGTGAAAAGCATTAGGGTACGGGGACCAATAATGGCATGGCCCCCTTTTTTGAAACGGAGTGAGCAGAATAAACTAACATGGAATAGCACGAGTACTGGAGCACATGCAAAAGCTCAGGAGGCGGCATGGTTACATTGAGTGAACCTGAAATCTAATTGGCCACAGTGCGCGTTCGATCCTCGATGGCGCCTTCAGTCTTGAATACTTCCGTGATGTTCTCGCACTGATACCCATTATTTCAACAAAGGAAATTCTTTACGCCTGTCGCGCTCGTTGTTGGAGGTTTCCATTTCACCCAAGGTTTTTGCTGCAGGGTGCCCTTCGTCTTGCCTACGTTTTGCGCTAGACAGACTTGCTAACGTTGCAACACCCAACAAAAGCGCCCCGGCGTCCTCGTAAAGGTGCTTAACATGGCCCCTTTACCATACAAGGAAACTGTTTTTGCAACCAAGCATTGCAACACTCTAAGAAGTTAACGACCTTTGGAGCTCCCTAGACTAATTACTGGAAAAACCAGAAAAACCACTGGGACAACTCCAAGGTTTTGTGACGACAACAAATAGGGTAGAGTTGTCCCAAGGTTTTGTGACGACAACAAATAGGGTAGAGGAACCAATTTAGAGGCATTGAAATCTTGGCGCCTCTAGCTCCAGCTATGCAGAGCCATTCTAGGCGGGGGAGGGTGCGTCTGATGCATCTTGATCTCGAGCATCTGCATCAAAAGACGGTAGCACGATTGCTACTCCATAGCTCAAGCGCGATAGGATTTCAAAATCCTTTATAACAAAAAGGGGGGCAAAATAGAAGACGATCCAAGGGGGTAAATATGGACATGAGCGCCATCAAGGGTTGAACTGCCTCGAGCATGAATGACGTTGCCCACGTCTGCTGTAAACCGTTATGCCTTGAGCTACATAATTACAAACCCCTTGCATCCTCTTGGGCATAGTCGCTAGTGTCGCTAGCATCCCCTACACATTTTCTTCGAATTGGGTGAGCTTTGGTAAGAGTCAACAACTATAGGCAGTAATGTGCAGATAATTTTGTCCTTATATGCAAATTTTTTTGTAAGTTCATTTTTATGCAAAGAAAGTCCTTTATAGTTCTCTTCACGTTATGCTACATAGCATGTGTTAGTCCTACTTCATTTTTCCTCTTTTGGAGTAGTTTTCACATTAGGTGTAGTCACTCACCATGACTGACAATAACACAGATGTTTTCAAGATGTTTGTTCCAGAGTGCAAATTGGATGGGGATAACCATCCAATGTGGATTGACATGATGACACATGTTCTTTTCTCAAAGGGAGTCTAGAATGGTGTGCAAGGCATTGGTTTACGTCCACCTATTGTGGATATAAGCTCTGTTGAGGATGTTACAAATTCTAGTAGGTATGTTGCTGCTAGAGTTGTTTTGCCTACAATTGAGCAATCTCATTGGGATGTTAGAGATGCACAGGTTCATGCATTAATTGCATTCGTAATGAAGCGCGCTATTGCTTCTCACATTTACTTAGCAAAATCAGTAAAACAGGCTTGGATACTCTGCTCGGTCTTTATGCAACAATGAGGCTAAAATAGCATTGCTATGTAACGAGCTAGAATCAAAGATTATGCAAGAGAAAGATGACATGGGTATTTTCTTGTTGGTATCAAGGATATCAATGAGAAAATCATTTCTCTAGGTGAAGTTATTATAATAATTCACTTGTGCAGATCGATCTTGATACTTTGCTAGACTATTACTAGATTTTTGTTAATAATTAGAGACTTGTGACCCAAGGAACCCTCAAGCTATCAAATTTGATGCATTATGCGTATTTCTGTTATAGAGGTCACTTTTAAGAAAGAACATGTCTAAACAGTGTGCAATTGAACAATCTTTTGTTGCTGTCAAAGAAAAGGTGATAATAGCAATGCAGCAACTTCTCATGGTTCTTCTCTGAGTAGCAGATTACCCATGTCTATGTTACCATATACATGTGGTAGTGATGTGTGTGAACACACTAGGACTGCCGGGGCATTTTTTCTCTCTTTAGGAGGTTTTTTCCCCCGTGCATTGTATATACGTCCATCACTCTAGTGCTATCTATCTTTCCATTGTTGTACACTAAGTAATACACTCTCTATTGTGTGCCTTGAGCTTCCTTCGTCTTCTCCAAGCTCTGTGCATTTCTCTGCAACCCTAATTCCAACAATTGGTATTAGAGCAGGTTGCGTCCTCCCGGGCTTAGTCGCCAGCTGCTCCAGCACACACTTGCTCACTTTCTCGGATTTCAGTGAGGTTTAGCGAGCGTTCACAGGTCGACAAATATTTATGGTAAGCTCATAGAGCTTAGTCTACTGAGATTTCTGATTCGGACTCATTTCGGTCTTCGTTTCCACTACAGACAGGTCTGCACATGCAAAATTTTTGTCAGTTCTGTTTTCTGCTGAACAGGTGCCTTAAAGTCTTCTACGGTTTGTGCTATATAGCATGTGTTGTTCCCGCTTTGTTTCTCCTCTTTTCGGGCAGTTTTCACATCAGGTGCAACCTTTACCATGGCTGACAACAACACAGACGTGTTCAAGATGTTTGCTGCTGAGGACAATTTGGATGGGGACAATTACCCTATGTGGGCTTATATGATGCAACATGTTCTTGTGTCAAAGGGCGTATGGAATATTGTGCAGTGCATTGATATACGTCCTGGTTCTGAGGATGTAGGCAATGTTGAGGATGGGGCAGGTCTTGCTACAAGGATTGCTGCTATTAGAGTTGTTTTGCCTACGACAGAATAATCTCGTTGGGATGTAAAGGATGCACATGCTCAAGCATTGATTGCGTTCTTTGTGAAGCGCACCATTTTTCCTCACATTCGTTCAACAAAATTTGCAAAACAGACTTGGGATATTTTGGCTGGTCTTTATGCAAGTCACAATGAGGCTAAAATTGCTTTGCTTCTACGTAAAGAGCTAGAGTCAAAGATTATGCATGAGGAAGATGATATGGATACGTTCCTTGCTGGTGTCAAGGATATCAATGAGCAACTTATCTCTGCAGGTGAAGTCATTTCAGACAGTTCCCTTGTGTAGACTGTTCTTGATGCCTTACCAGATTCTTACCAGACTTTTGCAAGTTGCAATGAGGCTAAAATTGCTTTGCTTCTACGTAAAGAGCTAGAGTCAAAGATTATGCATGAGGAAGATGATATGGATACGTTCCTTGCTGGTGTCAAGGATATCAATGAGCAACTTATCTCTGCAGGTGAAGTCATTTCAGACAGTTCCCTTGTGTAGACTGTTCTTGATGCCTTACCAGCTTCTTACCAGACTTTTGCTAGTACTTAGAGACTTATGATCCAAGGAAATCCTAAAGTTGTCAAGTTTGATACATTATGCACATTGCTGTTGCAAGAGTCACTTTTCAGAAAAAACAAGACTAGTCAGCGTCGTGTAGTTGAATAGGCTTTTATTGCTTCTCAAAGAAAGGGTGGTAACAACAATGCAACCACTTCTTATGGTTCTGCTGCGAGTGGCAAAACTTCTGTTCCCAATGCTTTTGCTGGCAGCACTTCGTCTGGCAATTCTGGTGATAAGGGCAAAAAAAAGATGCATTGCCATTATTGTAAAGCTAATGATGACTTGATCAAGCAGTGTCCTAAGTTGAAGGCCAAAGAGGCTAAGAAGAAAGAGGGTGGTTCCACTGCAAATTCTGGTTCCACTACAAATGCAGCCATTGTTGAGTCTTTTGTAAAAGGAGACTGTGATGTTGATGTTGATGCAGAATGGGCTTTTAGTGCAGAGTGCACTTACGATCCTGCTGTCCATGATGCATGCATGTCAGTTGCTGCAGATTCAAATGTGTGGTATTTTGACAGTGGTGCTACAAAGCACAATACCTCACATCGTGAATTGTTCACCTCTCTCGAGTCTGTCCTTCTTGGGAATTTTGTCAGTTGTGCCAACAATGCCTCTTTTCCGATTCATGGAGTTGGAAAGATTGTGCTTACTGCTGCAAATGGCAGTTCTTTCACACTTGTTGATGCACTTTATGTACCCGGGATCAAGAAAAATCTATTGTCTGTATCTGCACTTGCTAAAGTTGGACTTGTAGTCAAATTTGTGGATGATAGATGTACAGTTCATGATCTCAGTTTTTGTGATGAAATTGCTGCATCTGGGCTTTTGTGCCATGGGTTGTATAAGATCACTTTCTATGACAAGTGTGGACAAAATTTTGCAAATGAAGTTGCAGATTCAAGGGCTATTTCAGATGCAAAACTTTGGCATGCACGTTTTTGTCATAAAATCTAATATCTAACTAACCCAAATGATTTTCTCATATTAAATTGATCACTTAATGTGGGAGAATAAACGGGAACAAGTGTTAAGATATAGGTATGTGCTTATAGATCTATCTCAACACGGGGCCAATGGTAAAGGGGCCCAAAAGGGAGATGGTCTATCAAAGAGCAAGGCTAACCAATGGAGCATAAGACCTTAGGGTTAGCTTCATTGAAGACCTCCAATAAATGTGTGTAAAAGTCCTTTGACCTTAAGTAAGCTAGGGCTGAGCTTGAGGTGGGAACCCGGCCCAAGCTCGAGGTGCTTGTCATGCTTGAGGTGCTTGTCATGCTTGAGGTGTTTTTCATGCTTGAGGTGCTTGATTAAGATGCTTGAGGTGCTTGATGGCTCCATGCTTGAGGTGCTTGACTTGCTGCATGATTAAAGTACTTGAGGTGCCTTGAGAAGCTTGCCTGAGATGCTTTGTGGGAACACCCCTAGTTCAAGTGCTTTGTCATGCTTGGTGAGTAAGGTGCTTGATCACCTAAAAGTCAAAAGCATTCCTACAAGAGGGGGGGCGAGCCTTTTCCTAGGGGTTAGAGAGAGAACACCACTCACACACAAAGGGAAGCCCAACTTGAAGAGGCAGCAAGGACACATGTCAGGCCCCTACCATGTTACCTTCATGTGTTTCTTGAAGCTATTGGCTAGGCTTCAAAGGGGTACAATGATATATTACATGAATTATCTAATTGTTTTAGCATTTATCAAGTCCCTCTCTCTCAAAGGGGAAAGGGGGACACTTGTCCCAAGGCTTCCCATGTTGCTTGTAATGGCTCTTGCTTGTGATTGGCTAGGCATGGAAGGGTCCAATGAGCTTCAGGCATGAGCTACAAGGGGGGGTCGACCCAAGCAAAGCTAGGGGGGTGCCTAGGGGGGTATACTCACCCACACACACACTCACAAGCACTTCTCATTGTGTGATATGCAAAGTGCAAGAGCTCCCTCTCCAAGCAAGTAGAGGTTGAGAGCCTACATACAACCAACACTCTTGGCTATGGAGTGCAAATCCAACCAAGAGCCATGCTTCAATGCTTAAGCTTGCCATATCCTTCTTCTTCATTACTATGCTATTATGTATGCTAGCAACAAGAGTATGATAAGTGAGGAACTAATTCTTTTCTCCTACGAAATGTTTCTTCTTCTCTTCCCTACCCTCATTCCCTGCTAGCTCTCTCCACCTTCGAAGGTGTTTGAGGTCTTGGGACTGAGGCTTGGGATAGTTTAAAGCTTTCTTCAAGTTTATGTTATGTTTGTGGTGCATGAAGGCCTTCCATCTTCATGGCATCACCTAGGTCACAAGGGAACACAAAGACTGTATTGTAACAAGTCTCTCTTTATGGGAGAAATCATAATACAAATGCCTATTGGAGGGGGGACCGGCTCCACATAAATCCGGTCATCAATTGTTGTCATGTTCTCTAAACTCTCTCTCTTGCAAAAGTATTGTCTATGCCAAGTTAACTAATTGCTTATGATTATGTTTGCGTATCTTCCAATTATGTCTACCCGCTATGCTCACAAAATCATTTCTTGAAAGTACTCTCATTAAATTCCGCTATTCTCAAATTGAATAGGCAAATTCCATTACATTGGTATCAGAGCATTTGGTTTCTCTTTTCTTGCTTAAGAAGAGAGGTCCTTAAGTAGCTTATAAATGGTTGATGTTGTTAATTATAATAGAGTAAGTGGAACTGGGATCTAATACCGGTTTTGTTAAGCCCACTATGTGGGGGATGGTGCACACCTCGGGAGCTTTGGACTTAATAATGGAGTCTTTTTAGACTTGCCTACGGCTTTACCATTATTGAGCCATAAGAAGTCCGAAAGGAGCTAGCCCTTGGCAACTCTGCTATGTTAGACCTACACCTCTACTCTCTATAATTAACCACTTTGAGCCGTGGGTGTAGATACTTAAGAGTCGATTTTCAAAGGCTAAGAGGAGTGGCAACTAAGGTTTTGAATTGCCAAAGCATACACTAAGTAACATACATAAAATTTGTTAACATGGCTGACAATAATCAAGAGTAGTAGAATGAACATTGATATGCTTTGATTTGCACATGAAGGTGCTAATGATGATGCTCCCATGTTTGTGAATTATCTTGTGACTAGGTTGTGCAACAAGCTATGGGCAACCCTACCTTGCAAGCCGAAGTTACTCAACAACTTCGTGCCTATGGAATTTCCCTTCCTCTCCAAGAGGAGAGAGAGCTTAGGAGGCCTCTTGAAGAGACCCCCAAAAGAAGACTCTCTCCCATTCGAGAGGAGGAATCCAAAGAGAAAGGAAAACAATGAAAGTCTAAGTTCTTCTGAAGATGTGGCTCCACGAAGAAGGCGGTTCTAGACGATCGCCTACTCTCTCCCCGAAGAGGAAAAGAGTACAACCCATAGTCCTTTCTCCTCCTCATCACTCTCAAAGTCAAGAGAGGAAACAAAGGAAGAAAAGGGGCTGATGGCACCTTTGGTGCTACCGACAAAGTGTTGGACTCATCCAACAATTTGATGCGGCCTTTGGGGACGAGGGCTTCACAGAGTCCTCCAAGCTATGCCATGCAGCTATGCACTTCCAAAAATCAGCTCGTCAATGGTGGGCTAGCCTTCGTGGCAATGGAGAAGCCCCAAAGACATGGAAAACTCTACGAGTTTCCATCATGAAGCAATTTCTTCCAAGCGATACTAAAGATAAAGTTCTTACCGAATGGCGCGGCTTGAAGCTCCTCTCTCATGAGTCTATCAACAAGTATGTAGATAAGTTTTGGGATTTACATCTCAAAGCTGCTGTCTTTCAAAAGATAGACTTTGCCGAGCAAAGACAGCAATTCTGTGCGGGATTACCTGAAGAGATGGCCGAATATATCAACTCTCAACGGCCCGGTACTATTACCGAAGTAATCCACCACACCATGGTTGCTTCACGCATCAATTTCCATGAAGGGGCTAGACGTAATGTCAAGCCCATGGAAAACAAAGATAAAAATGATGCAAAGGGGAAATCCAATGCTCAAAATAATTCCCAAGGCACTTCCAACAACAACAACAACAATCGGTCCAAGGAGAAGGGAGTTTACAAAGGTAAAAACAAACTCTCTCCTGAAGAGCTTGAAGCTTTTCGCAAGGACCATAAGTGTTTCAAGTGTGGGGAGCAAGGACATGGCTATCGTTCTTGCCCCAAGAAGAATACTCGCAATGAGACTCCTAGGGCTTCCACCGTCGAAGCTCCAAAAGAGGATGCTCATTGCAAAGGATCATCACTCTCCTATGCTTGGGGAAAGGTACGAGAGCATGATGCCTTCATCTTCTTTGACCCTTGCTCTACTCTCAACTTCATATCAATAGAGTTGGCCACCAAGTTGGGCATTCAAGCTTTTGAGATGGGAGATATAGTAACAGCTGATGCAGCTTTCAAGGGACAACAAGCCTCCGTTACTCCCTTGATTGGGAAGTTGAGGCTTCATGTCCAAAGCTATGTCGACAAAGAAGACTTCTTCATCTCTCCCCTCCAACATCAGGATGTTATCCTAGGGGCACCATGGTTTGATCGCATGGCTGCCAACATGAAGTTCCCTGAAAGGAGAATTTACTTCACCTACAGGGAAAGAACATGTATGTAGATGCTAGTGAGCGTGGTCGCACTATTCCACTTGTAAATCCTCTTTCTTTTGATAAATCAATGAAGAGCTCAATCCACTTGTAAATCCTCTTTCTTTTGATAAATCAATGAAGAGCTCAGTTTCTGCGTACATGATTTATGTCAAAGAGTCTCTAAAAGCTAATAATGTTTCATCAAATGAAAATGATAGGAATCAAGAAGAGTTAGACTTGTCTACTTTTCTAAAAGGATTCCAAGATGTGTTCATCGATGATATCCCTATGGACCTACCTCCAAAACGAGGGGATGATGACCATCGTATTGAGCTCCTTCCAGGAAGCTCACCGCCTAACAAACCTCCTTATCGAGTCTCACAAGCTCAACAAGAGGAGATCATGAGGCAAGTACAAGAGCTGGTAGACAAAGGGATGGTGAGGCCTAGTTCCTCTCCCTTTTGTTCTCCAGTCCTTTTAGTGCAAAAGAAAGATGGTACATACCGTATGTGTGTGGACTATCGAGCACTAAACCATATCACTATTAAAAACAGATTTCCCGTACCTCGGGTAGAAGATCTGTTTGATAAGCTACAAGGCTCTACCTACTTCAGTAGGATTGACCTTAAGAGTGGCTATCATCAAATAAGGATAGTGGATGAGGATATCTTAAAGACCGCGTTTCGCACAACATTTGGTCTTTATGAATATCTAGTCATGCCTTTTGGCTTGACTAATGCACCAGCTACGTTCAATCGTTTGATGGAGAAAATTTTTAGACCATATCAAAAATTCACTGGAGTGTTCTTCGATGATATCATCATCTACTCCAAGTCTTTGGAGGAACATAAGCAACATCTCCAAGTGATTTTTCAAGCCTTGAGGGAGAACAAACTTTTTCTCAACCAAAAGAAAAGTGAATTCTTCCTTCAAGAGATTCAATATCTAGGCCATATTATCTCTCACGATGGTATTCGTATGGATCCATCAAAGTTAGAGGTAATAAAATCATGGCCTAACCCAAGGAATCTACATGAGCTAAGAAGCTTTATTGGTATGTGTGCATACTATAGACGCTTCATAGCAAAATTCTCTCAAGTGGCAGGACCACTACACGACTTAACCAAGAAGAACGTTAAGTTTGTATGGACTGCTAAGGAGCAAAATGCTTTTGAAAAACTCAAAGAGAAGCTTACTTCCCAACCAGTCCTCGTGCTTCCGGATCTCTCAAAGCCCTTTGAGGTCCAATGTGATGCTTGTGGTGATTGCCTTGGAGCGGTTTTGCTTCAAGAAGGGCATGCCATAGCATATGAGAGCCGAAGGCTCAATGGTGATGAACGAGTCTTGGGCATTTATGAGAAAGAGCTTTTAGCTGTTCTACATGCCCTAGACACATGGAAGCACTACCTATTGGGGACTCCATTTATCCTACGAACCGACCACCAAAGTCTCAAGTATTTCATGACGCAAACCAAGCTTTCCGACAAACAAATGAGGTGGGCAAATTTTCTTTCGCAATTTAATTTTCATATTGCTCACATAGCTGGTAAGCACAATCAAGTTGCCGATGCACTTTCACGACGACCAAAAGTTAATGCGGTGTCTATAGCTACTCACAATGATCTATCCTCTATGATAGATGAGTATGCTACTAACCCTGACTTTAGAGACATAATGTCAGCCCTTGCTTTGGGGAAGAAAGAGGAACCATTCACCTTGCAGGATGGTTATCTTCTCCACGGCAATAGGCTATGTGTTACCCATTCCCTTCGTGAGAAGGTTATGTATGAATCCCATGCTCCTCCATATGCAGGGCATAGAGGTATTCAACCTACTCTCCGAGGAGTAGAGACGTATTTCTATTGGCCTACCATGAAAGTGGACATACAAAGTATGTTTCAAAATGTGTAGTATGCCAAAAGACCAAGTATGATAGAGGGAAGCAACCTGGATTACTCCAGCCATTGCCTATTCCAAATTCACCATGGGAGAGTATATCCATGGATTTCATCTTTGGATTACCCAAGTCTATCCATGGGAATACAGGAATATGGACAATAGTCGACAGGTTTAGCAAGCAAGCACATTTTATTCCTGTCAAAAAGACTATTAAGGCACATCAAATGGCAACTCTCTTCATATCTCAGATTTTCAAAACCATGGATTACCCACATCCATCGTGTCAGATAGAGATCCTAGAATGACCAGTAATTTCTGGAAAGGTCTCTTTGAAAATCTAGGAACAAGATTGAATTTCTCTTCGGCCTATCACCCACAAACGGATGGCCAAAGTGAGATAGCCAATCTTACGATACTCGAGGCCTATCACCCACAAACGGATGGCAAAGTGAGATAGCCAATCTTACGATACTCGATCTACTCAAGACTTATTGTTACCGAAGTAGATCAACGCTCACAATGGGAAAAGTATTTACCGCTAGTAGAGTATGCCTACAATAATACTGTACATACTTCTGACGGCAAAGCACCTTTCGAGATCATAGAAGGAACCTAAAAGTCCTTGCTACTGAAAGTACATGGGAAATCTTCGCCGCCGATGAGTATAGCCGTGACCTACAAGAATCTTTTCAAAAGATTAGGGAGGCTATAGCCATCTCTCAACAAAGGCAAAAAGCTGCTGCTGATAAGCACAGAAGAGCCTTAATGTTCAAAGAAAATGATTGGGTCTTACTCAAGTTTCCTAAGGCTCGATTAAGGCAAATGACGGGCAAAAATCCTACGGGCCATCAAAAGTATTATGCTAAACTAGCAAAAAGATACTATATGGTCCTTTCCAAATCTTGAAGCCTATCAATGAGACGGCTTATCAACTCAAGTTGCCCAACCATTGGCTTATACACAATGCCTTTCATGTAAGCTTACTTAAGCCCTACAAAGGAGAGCCACCAATTGAACCAATTATTGAAGACCCTCCCAAAGTTGAAGACCAAGAAGAGGTGCTACAACCCGAAGCTATCCTTCGGCATGAAGACAAGGTACTACGACATGGTAAGATAATCCGACGATATCTTATTAGTTCAAAAATTATCCTTTTGAAGATGCTAAATGGATGCAAGGAGTACAACTTAAGGATAGTATGAACCTTGTCAATGCTTACAATGCTACATTAGAGTAAGCAAATGTACAAATTTCTTTTAAATAACTCATGTTTTTTGTCTTATATGATTAGTCCTCTTTTTAATTGTGCACAAAATTTAACTAGTATGCATGCTTAGAATCATGTTTGTGATGACGACGTCTCTCAAACACCAAGTAGAATTTGTCACTCTACTTTGGGAGAATGAAATGGACTAAAGAGCAGACATGCTTGCGGCAGCTATGTCTCCCAAGCACCAAATGGATTAGTCATCCATCTTGGAAAGATGTCATAGGGTAAAAAGGGATCCTTTACCCGCTAAGTACGATTGACTAATGACTAAGCCTTTATCTTTTCTACCTCATAGTCGAGGACGACTATGATTTCAAGAGAGAGGTAATGTCATAAAATCTAATATCTAACTAACCCAAATGATTTTCTCATATTAAATTGATCACTTAATGTGGGAGAATAAACGGGAACAAGTGTTAAGATATAGGTATGTGCTTATAGATCTATCTCAACACGGGCCAATGGTAAAGGGGCCCAAAAGGGAGATGGTCAAGGCTAACCAATGGAGCATAAGACCTTAGGGTTAGCTTCATTGAAGACCTCCAATAAATGTGTGTAAAAGTCCTTTGACCTTAAGTAAGCTAGGGCTGAGCTTGAGGTGGGAACCCGGCCCAAGCTCGAGGTGCTTGTCATGCTTGAGGTGTTTTTCATGCTTGAGGTGCTTGATTAAGATGCTTGAGGTGCTTGACTGGCTCCATGCTTGAGGTGCTTGACTTGCTGCATGATTAAAGTACTTGAGGTGCCTTGAGAAGCTTGCCTGAGATGCTTGTGGGAACACCCCCTACTTCAAGTGCTTTGTCATGCTTGGTGAGTAAGGTGCTTGATCACCTAAAAGTCAAAAGCATTCCTACAAGAGGGGGGGCGAGCCCTTTTCCTAGGGGCTAGAGAGAGAACACCCACTCACACACACACAAGGGAAGCCCAACTTGAAGAGGCAGCAAGGACACATGTCAGGCCCCTACCCATGTTACCTTCATGTGTTGCTTGAAGCCTATTGGCTAGGCTTCAAAGGGGTCCAATGATAATTACATGAATTATCTAATTGTTTTAGCATTTATCAAGTCCTCTCTCTCAAAGGGGAAAGGGGGACACTTGTCCCAAGGCTACCCATGTTGCTTGTAATGGCTCTTGCTTGTGATTGGCTAGGCCTGGAAGGGTCCAATGAGCTTCAGGCATGAGCTACAAGGGGGGGTCGACCCAAGCAAGCTAGGGGGTGCCTAGGGGGTATACTCACCCACACACACTCACAAGCACTCTCATTGTGTGATATGCAAAGTGCAAGAGCTCCCTCTCCAAGCAAGTAGAGGTTGAGAGCCTACACCAACACTCTTGGCTATGGAGTGCAAATCCAACCAAGAGCCATGCTTCAATGCTTAAGCTTGCCATATCCTTCTTCTTCATTACTATGCTATTATGTATGCTAGCAATAAGAGTATGATAAGTGAGGAACTAATTCTTTCTCCTACGAAATGTTTCTTCTTCCTCTTCCCTACCCTCATTCCCTGCTAGCTCTCTCCACCTTCGAAGGTGTTTGAGGTCTTGGGACTGAGGCTTGGGATAGTTAAAGCTTTCTTCAAGTTTATGTTATGTTTGTGGTGCATGAAGCCTTCCATCTTCATGGCATCACCTAGGTCACAAGGAACACAAAGACTGTATTGTAACAAGTCTCTCTTTATGGGAGAAATCATAATACAAATGCCTATTGGAGGGGGGACCGGCTCCACATAAATCCGGTCCTCAATTGTTGTCATGTTCTCTAAACTCTCTCTCTTGCAAAATTATTGTCTATGCCAAGTTAACTAATTGCTATGATTATGTTGCTATCTTCAATTATGTCTACCCGCTATGCTCACAAAATCATTTCTTGAAAGTACTCTCATTAAATTCCGCTATTCTCAAATTGAATAGGCAAATTCCATTACATTTTGGTCATCTGAATTTTGTCAGTTTGCTAGGTTTGCAGAAATCTGATATGGTTGCTTCTTTGCCGCCCCTTGAAGCACCTCTCAAATATGTTTGTGAAGGTTGTATTTTAGGTAAGATGCAACGTTTGAAGGTTCCAAAGGATGGTTCAATTAGAGCCACATGCAGGTTACATCTTGTGCATAATGATGTTTGTGGACCCATGCAAACTCCTTCCTTGGGCAATTACCTTTACTTCGTGACTTTCATTGATGATTACTCCAGGAATGCATCGGTATTTGCGCTTAAAGCGAAGTCCAAAGTTTTTATGTGCTTCATTTTTTTTTTTGGATATGACTGAAATGTCTCGAAATGGACTGTGGGCACCCTCCGTTGTTCCGATCGAGGGGGGAGTATGTGGCTCATGAATTTAATGCATTTCTGGCTAGTCGTGGGATAAAAAACCAATGTACAGTGCCTTATACACCTCAACAAAATGGTGTTACTGAGATGAAAAACAGGTCACTTACAGGAATGACACGATGTATGGTCAAAAGTCAAGCTTTGCTGCATTCTTTTTGGCTTCAGGCCATCATGTGTGCCACTTATGTACTTAACAGGTGTCCTACCTAAGCTTTGAAATCTATTACTTCATATGAATCATGGCATGATAGAAAGCCTTCTATTGAGAACATGCGTGTTTTTGGCTGTTGGCATATGCTTTGGTGCCACAAACACAACGCAAAAAATTGGATGATAAAGCTGTCAAATGTATTTTTATTGGTTATAGTGCTGAAAGCAAAGGTTACTGGTTGTATCGTCTGCAAACAAAGCATATTTTGGTTTCATGAGATGTAGTGTTTGTGGAAGATTCTATTCAGCCCTTGCTGTCATGTACTAGAGATAGTAATGTAAGCTCACAGGACATTTATGACACTTTGTTGCCTCTTTTTAGTGGTGGAAGTTCGAATGTAAATTCTAATGACTCAAATGTACAGCCTATGGGGGTTTCCAAAAATGTTACAGATCGGCCTATTACTGATGCAGATGTAGATGATGTACTTGATGAGGAAAGGGCTGAAAATGAGCAGGCTAGAGGTATGCCAAAATGGCTGGTGCACACATTGCGTGACAGTAAATTGGATGCACCTTTGTCTAGTTGTACTCATTCAGGCTCTGGCCATGCATCTTATGCATCAGATTGTTATGCTTTGGCTGTGTCTAGCTTACATGATGTTGAGAAACCTCTATCTTTTGATGAAGCACAGAATTCAAAAAATTGGATGGCTTCCATGCAATCAAAATATGATGCACTTATAGAAAATGACACATGGACTTTATTTGATTTGCCTCCTGGCAAAAAGGCCATTGGTACGAAGTGGGTTTACAAGATGAAACACAAGCCGGATGGTGAGATCGATCGCCATAAGGTTCGACTTGTTGCAAAGGGTTATTCACAACAAAAAGGCATAGATTATGAAGATACTTTGTGCGTTTTCTATGTGCATTGACAACTCATTTTGGTTGAGGTGTACATCAATCAGACATTGTTACTGCTTTCTTGAATGGTGACATATTGAGGAAGTTTATGTAACGTAGCCTCGCGATTTTGTCAAGAAAGGACAAGAGGACAAAGTGTGCAGATGTAAGAAGGCTTTGTTTGGGTTGAAGCAATCTCCTCGTGATTGGCATGAGAAAGCCGACACTCATTTGGTCAAACAAGGCTTTCGTAACAGTACAACAGAAAGCACATTGTATGTATAGCGGGAGGGTGATGTACTTCTCATTGTGGTTCTTTATGTATATGATTTGCTGATCACTGGACCAAATGAGAGGCATATTGCTGAATTCAAGGCTGATTTGAATGCTACTTTCAAGATGAAATATTTGGGGATGTTGCACCATTACTTGGGTATACAGTTTAAGCAGTGTGATGGTGGTATTGCCTTGTGTCAGAAAATTTACATAGAGACATTGCTATGTAAGTTTGGACTTGAGTATTGCAAACCTATTGCCACTCCTATGGAAAAAGGTTTGAAGTTGAGTCTACATGATGCTTGCAATCCTGCTGATGTCACTCTTTACCAAACTGCTGTTGGATGCCTTATTTATGTATGCAACACAAGGTCGGATATTCAGTTTGCCGTCTCACAAGTCAACAGATTTATGCATAGCTCAGGGTCTAAGCATTGGCACACTGTCAAGAGGATTTTTTGCTACCTTAGTGGCACTTTACATCTTGGCTTGTTTTATCCCATGGGGGGATCATTGTTGCCAGACGTACATGCTTTTTTGGACTCAGATTGGGCTGGTTGTTTTGACATGTGAGTGTCCACAAGTGGTTTTTGTTCGATGCTAGGCAATTCATGTATATCATGGTTGAGCAAGAAGTAACCTCACTGTGGCCACTTTGAGTTGTGAGGCTGAGTATAGGACAATCTTCACAGCTACAGTTGAGTGTGTATGGCTCAGACGTCTTATGGCTGATTTGGGTGTTGGCCAGGACACTGCCAACTCTATCTACAGTGACAGTGAGAGCGCATTGGCTGTTGCAAGGAACCCAGTTTTTCATGCTCGCACAAAGCACATTGAGGTGCATTACCACTATGTCAGGCAGAGGCTCTCTGCAGGAGAGATCAGCTTGGCCTATGTGCCAACAAAGGACAACCTTGCAGATCTTTTTACAAAGGCATTGTCTCATGAGAAGCTCGAAGCTTTCCACAAAGCTTTGGGATTACTCCCCTTTGTGGACTAATCATATCCTCAGGGCATGGCACTTCCCTTTACTCATGTGCCAGCTCTCGTTCACCGCATCACTCCAGGGGGGATTTGTTACCATATACATGTGGTAGTGATGTGTGTGAACACACGACGACCACCGGGGCATTTTTTCCCTCTTTAGGAGGTTTTTCCCCCCGTGCATTGTATATACGCCCATCACTCTAGGGCTATCTATCTTTCCATTTCACACTAAGTAATACACTCTCTATTGTGTGCCTTGAGCTTCTTTCATCTTCTCCAAGTTGTGTGCGTTTCTCTGCAACCCTATTAATTCCAACAGTCTAGTGCTTCTATTGGCAACAATTCATATGGGAATTGTGGTGAAAAAGGTGTAAGGGCTTTAGCCTATGGTTGTGTGTAACACCTCTTGTCTACTATATTGCATGGTTGGCATAGAACCATGTGGTAACATGTGGAAAAAGCAGCTAAGTAAGGGGTGTGGTACCCATGGGGATCATTAGTAGAGGGTGCTGATTCACCTAAAAGAGTTAAGAGGCTCCTAAAGTGCCTTGAAAAGTCACCCACAGTTTGCAACTTAGTTGGGCAATTTTTTGGGACTCTATGTGATGTCATGCATGATGTCAGATGAGATGTCTACGCTAGCTCTATATAATGAGCCTTTTGTATAACTTCTAGATACATCAATCAATCAAGTTTGTGTCTACATTCTAATCCACTTTCTTTTGTGCAATTGGCATTAACATTACCATCCCAACATTATGAATGACTCTCTAATATACCCTTCCTAAACTCTACAATTGGCATCATAGCTATACACGTGTGATTAGCATCTCCTAATTGCACTTGGTTTAGTTCCAATGCTATATCTAATGCACAACAAATTGATCAAGCCCAAATCCCAAGGGATTAAAGTTGTTAATCACTACCTATGTTTGGATGTGTGCATTTTTCTCCCTAGATGTTGGGTGGGAAAGGGTCAAAGCTCCAATTTGAGGTAATGCCACAAGGGGGGCACCGCCGATTGCATCCTCACCGATTGCATAGCCATTGATTGCCAAATATGCCAAAGCATGCTTCATAGAATTTTGAGTTTCACCCCTAGCTAGAGGCTCCTCTCACTAGCAAGCCCTCTTTAGTTTTGGAAGATTTCTCAAGCCACATAGCCTTTTCTTTCCTAGGGATCCATCCCACGGGATTATCTCAGGACCACCCTTTGTTAAGAGGTGTCTTTCCTGCAACAAAGGGGAAAATTGATCCTCCAACTAATAATTACCCACAAGGAGTATTCAGAGGGATTAAAATTTATTTGTGAAGAGTGGATTCACCCTATAGGTGAAGAGGAGCTTCACATCAAAAGTGAACCACACCCACCCCCCCCCCCCCCCCCCCCCCCCCCTCTCTCTCCCCCTTTCTCATGAACGAATTAAACTTTAAACTCTTATGCACCTAATCACAAAAACATCTTGAAATGCATACCTATTAATACTGTGTAATTGTGAGGAGTTCAAACATTTGCGTTGACATTAAAATCCAAGTGCAAAGACCTCTCCAAGGAGAAATGAAAGAGAAAGGACTTATGAAATTTAATGGAGAGGGATTTTACACTTGGTAGACCAAGTTGAAAGGCTACTTAATTTTACATTTCTGTTGGCAAGCATAATCAAGTAGCCGATGCACTCTCACGAAGACCAAGAGTGAATGCGATTCCCATAGCAACTCACAATGATCTATCTTCTATGATAGATGAGTACGCTATTGATCCTGATTTTAAATATGTGATTTCAGCCCTTGCACTAGGAAAGAAAGAAGAACCATTTACTTTACAAGATGGTTATCTTTTGTATGGCCATAGACTATGCGTTCCTAACTCACTACGTGAGAAAGTAATGTATGAATCTGATGCTCCTCCTTATGCGGGGCATAGAGGGATTAAGTCTACCCTACTGAGGGATAAAAACATATTTTTATTAGCCTACCATGAAACCAAGCATACAAGAGTATGTTTCAACATGTGTGGTATGCCAAAAGACGAAGTTTGATAGAGGGAAGCAACCTGGATTACTTCAACCTTTGCCAATTCCTAATTCACCATGGGAGAGCATATCCATGGATTTTACCTTTGGATTGCCCAAGTCTATTGATGGGAATACAAGAATCACTATGAGAGATCATAGTGTTTACCGCGGACCATTACCGCAAAACAAGAGAGAGAAATTCAAAATGAGGAGAGAGAAATAGGTTTGTTGTTCATGCGGCTTATTATCGCGTATATTACGACGTTTATTACCGCGCCCATTACCGCCAAGGCCATAGACCCCCTTTCCCCCTCCTCTCCCCTGGGTTACCATTTAAATCAAATACAACTCAAAATGTATTTACGAACTACAACTCCTACACTCTCCAGAATGCTCACTTCACTTAATCTCTCTTTCACTCTAAAAATTCTCTACATAAATCATAATACTCACAACAAAACCATTACAAATACTATCCATAAGTAGCACATAATGAAACATTTGCGAATTAATCATATACTACACCAAAAAAAAGAATGGAGAGTTTTATTAATTCTCATATTGTATAAGATTTCTACAAGCACTAGGGTACATATTTAGACCCATAGTATTCAAATCAATAAACAGGTTTAGAGATTCTTCCTCCTCTCCATCACCTCCTGTAGAATCATCATCGCTTTCTCCCTCTTCCTCCTCCTCAAGATGACTAGTTGCAAGGCTTGGCTGACCTTCTTCAACTTCAACTACATCTTCCTCTGCATCTTGTGGTGATGGTATGATGGGATTAATTACTGGCTCAATGTCCGTCTCTACAAAGATAGATCTACCCAGCGGCGTGACTGGAATGACATACCAAAGTCTTCTTTGATATAAACATGGCACATAAAAAACCTGTACGTCACACACAAACAATAAGCTGATATACATATATTGAATTTTTATTTAAGTTGATTGCGCATAGCCTAAATTACCTGCTCGCTACTACTAGGATACACCAGGTTGTCAGTTTTTCCCCGATGGAATTGGGTGGAATCCACCATAATGAGCCCATTTTCATGTCTTTTGACCTCACCCGCAAACCATCGGCACTCAAAGAGGAATTTGTGAAAAGATTTGAAATCCACTTTGATTATTCTCTCTATAGTACCACAATATCTGACCTCATCTGCTGTTGTGTCAAAGTTTCCCATCACTCCACAATCGTTAGTGGTCCGACGCTCATCTATCTTGCGAGTGTGGAAATGTCGGCCTTCGGCAAATGGAGTTGAAAGTGAGACCCTACAATCACAATGCATAAGAGGTTACATCACATTTCATAAAGTGATTTGCATACATGCATACATAACATATACACACTCACCTTGCGCAAACATCCTCGCGCATACTCCCATTCTTTAGGGCTTATTTGTTCTCCTTGTGCTTTGGAATTGATCATGGCATTATGGATCCACTCTACTTGAATCAAATCAGGATATTTTGCAAGCTCTTTAGGAAAAGGAGGTGCGCGTCTACCTCCATCCGACCTCTTCCATGCATCTCTATCCCTTTCTCTAGCTGCGCGGGCTTCCAAGTACATATTGACCCATTTGGTCATGATAGTGGCATTGAGTAAACAGTAGTTGTTACACACCTTGGATTCTTTCCACATTCGATACTATAGAGAATCCAATGTTAAAAAATCCAATGTTTGAAAAAATCAATGTGTAAATTTTTAATCATATATTTCAATTTTTATTAGCGAGTTTAATATTTGTCGCAAGAAATGCAGACCATGGCTTCTTCTTCCACACCACGCTTTCACAGCATTGATGAGTTCATGGCGGACGGGATGTCATATCCTGACGCTCTCTCTGCCTATCATTCACAGCCGTCACCTCAGCAGTCATCATCAAGGTTTTGCTGGTTTTGAGATGCTCTTGGTGGGTCCGTTGTCGTACCTGTGACCGATCCAGATGTGGAGAGGGCATTGCGTCTTTGGGCTGAGTGTTTAGGTTTGTAGCAGACCCTTGCGCAGCGCTATTCACCGGCGCAGCTAGCAGCGTTTGGATTTTTTGAGGTCTCTACTTTGACTGGTGGCACTCCGTACCTGCAAAGTTTTCCACATACAGCTCCAGGTTCATCTTTTCCTTCATAGGTCCCGACGCCCCACGGTTCGACGCCGTTGGGTGCGACGCCACGGGCGTCCACCTATCCATCACCTTTCCCACCTTCTGCCCCACATTCACGTTGGCGCTCTTTTGGAAGTCAACGCTAGGGCAGCTCGCGCGCTAGCGCGGGTCGATCTCGATGAGGGAGTGGAGCTCGTTGTTGTTTTGGAGGGGGGGGGAGTACTACAGATTATCCTCTACAGTCACCGCTCCCTGGTCTAGCAGAAGATGAGGACCATGACATGCCTGCACCAGATGCTCGCGGGTTATACTACCAGGTTCATAGAGGAGGTATGGTGGATCTCGGGACAACGCAGGGCAGGAGGTATGGTGGATCTCGGGACAACACAGGGGAGGAGATTCCGCACACACCTCAACCAATTAATCTACTCCACATATATCAATTGTTTTCTCAAATTTGATCAACAGGATCCCTACAACCTCACATATATAGAGACAACCATGCACATGCGTTTTCCCAACCCTGAGGGGCAACAATTCTCAAGGCAATGGTTGCAAGAGCATGTCAAAACATTTCTCAAGAACAAAAATCCTAGTGTGAGGAGAGCTGCAAAGAAGACAATGGAGTCTCTTGAGCACAACTATCGGCCAGGAAATGTCCATGATGTGGAGTGGGAGACAGCTATGGGAGGGAAAGAGGACGAAAGGGAAATGGGCGCGAGGATGTATACGCGCCAAGTTGAGGCCAGATCCCATCGGACTCCTACGCATTATGGTTAATTGTTTATTTTTCTGGTTTTGCACAGTCAAGGAGTTCCACGCGAAATGCCGCCCTGTCCCCCATGAGCAAATTTCACACACGCGTTAGCGTTTTGGCCATAATCATCCTCTATTTGGTATACGCGGGCTTTTTTTGCCCTCTTTATGTAAATGCAATTACCTATCATTTTTTTGGCTCAATGTATTGTAGAATTGTAGTTTGCTCAATTGATATTTTGTTGTAATTAAGTTGCTTGTAATCAATAATAATTTTGAAAAGTATTTTAAATAAATAAAAAAATAGATGACCTTTTGGATGGTCCTGCAAAGGATCATCCAAACGGTCATCTATTTTTTTATCATAAACCGGCACGCGGTAATGCTCGTGACAATAGTCTTCGCGGTAATATGTGCAGAAATGCTTGTAGTAATAAATGCGGTAATACGTGCGGAAATATAGTCGCACACATTACCGCAAGCATTACCGCAAGTCCATTACCGCAGTCATTGCCACAATCATTTCCGCTTACGGAAAATTTCACAATACAATTTTATTTGTTTTTGAGTGGTAATGTGTGCGATAATATCGCGCATATGTTATAGTGAATATGGACGATAGTAGACAAGTTCAGTAAACAAGCACATTTCATACCTGTCAAAAAGACTATCAAACCCCATCAAATGGCAACCCTCTTTATATCACAAATCTTCAAGTACTATGGCTTGTCAATGTCCATAGTGTCGGATAGAGATCCTAGAATGACCAATAATTTTTGAAAGGGTCCTTTTGAGAATTTAGGGACAAGACTAAGCTTCTCTTTGGCCTATCACCCGCAAACGGATGGCCAAATTGAAATAGATAACCTAACAATTCTTGATCTACTAAAAGCCTATTTAAAGGAAGTAGGTCAAAGGTCCCAATGGGAGAAGTACTTACCCTTATTGGATTATGCATACAATAATACTGTACATAACTCCATGAAAAAAGCACCTTTCGAGGTGATTGAGGGAAGATCTAAAAGTCTCCTGCTACTTAAGATACACGAGAAGATCTTTGCTGCTGCAGATGAGTATAGCCGAGACCTACAAGAATATTTCCAAAAGACTAAGGATGCTATCTCTATCTCACAGCAAAGGCAAAAGGCTCCTGCTAATAAGCACAAAAGAACTCAAGCCTTTAAACAAAATGATTGGGTCTTGATTAAGTTTCGCAAGGCTCAACTAAGGCACACAACGGGCAAGAATCCTACGAGACACCAAAAGTACTATGCTAAACTAGCAAAAAGATACTATGGTCCGTTTCGGATTCTTAGGCCGATCAATGAGATGGCCTATCAACTCAAGTTTCCCAGTCATTGGCTTATACACAATGCTTTCCATGCAAGCCTATTAAAGCCTTACAAAGGAGAGCCACCTCAAGAACCAACTATGGAAGACCCACCGGGGATCGAGGACCAAGAAGAGGTGCTGCAGCTCGAGTCCATTCTATGACATGAAGTGTCATAATAATCAATATCTAATTCTCCTAAATATTTTCTCATGTTAAACTGATCATTTAATATGGGGAAGTGCCAGGGGAGAAAAAGCTAGAATATTGGTTAAGCTAGCAGACCGGCCACAGTAGGGATCCAAAGGAGGGAAAATAGGGATCCAAAGGGGGGGCCATCTGCAAAAGAGCCATGTGCAACAATGGGCTAAAAAGACCCTAAGGTTCAGCCCATTAAGACTTCCAAAATGCTAAGGTTCCAAAATTCAAAGGTTGTGTCCAAAGGTCAACCATAGGGGAGTCGGATGCTTTGTGTGTGTAAAAAAAAGTCTTTACAATCCCTACTTAGGAGGGGGCAAGCCTTCCATGTAGGGGATGAGAGAAAAAGACACACACACACACACACACACACACACACAAGCTTTCTTTACACAAAGAGAATGAGGGACACATGTTAGCTCCCTACGCCAGATGCCCACAAGGTGTACCCAATTCCTATTGGATGGCCTTGGAGGTGGACCAATGAGAATTAGGCTAGAGTAAATCTAGTTTAATTAATTTAAAAAACACTTAATAAAAGAACCAATGAGAATTAAGTCCTCAAGTAGACTATTGGATAGTCTCCCAAGGGGTCCAATGAGCATTCAGCAGCCAATGGCTTGCTTGATTTCTATTGGCCAGGAGGCAAAGGGGTCCAATGAGATTTTAGTTAAATTATTAAATTACCGAAAGCTCTCACAAAAGGGGAAAGGGGGACACATGTCAGAAGGCTATCACTTATGCTGCTTAATTGTCATTGGCTAGCCCTAGGGAGGTCTAATGAGAGAAAAGCAAGAGCAAATAGCAAGAGGGGTCTCCCAAGAGAGAGAGGGGGCTGATTTTTGGAAGGCATTATCACACACACACTCACACAATCTCATGTGTGAAGCAAAGAAGACTCTCTCTCCTTCTCAAGCTTTAATGGAAAGCTTACCACCTACTCCAAGCTTGTGAGAATGGAGGCCTACACCAAAAACTCTTGGCTTTGTGATGCAAATCCAACCAAGAGACAAGCTTCAATGCATGCTCATCTCCTCTACCATGCTAATTACTAAGCTAAGCTATGCTAGTATGAGTGATTATGTGAGGAGATGTACATCTTTCTCGTAAGATACTCCTTCTTCCTCTCAATCTACTCACATACCCTGCTAGCTCTCACCATCTTTGAAGGTGTGTGAGGTCCTGGTTCTGAGACCGGGGATAATTGATGTTGTGTTTGCTAAGTGTTTTGCTTAGTGCATGAAGCTTTCATATTCATTGCACTAGCTAGTCTTGAAGGAACACAAAGAATTTTATTGTACAATGTTTCTCTTGATGGGAGAAACCATAATACAAAGCCTTTTGGAGGGGGGACCGGCTCCATGCAAATCTGGTCCTCAACTGTTGTAAATAGTTAATTTCTCTCTCTTTTGAAATTATTGTTCATGCTATCTAACTAGGTGTTATGCTTTTTGTTGCTCTCTCCACCCAAGCACTCTTGTAATTCTCATTAGGAATCTATTCTAATGAAATGCCCACTATGTTCATGCTAATTTCCGCTACACACAAGTTTTTAGGCCATTAAATGTTACATTGGTATTAGAGCACAAGATTTCTCTTTTATTGCTCAAGAAGGGAGGTCCTCAAGCTAGCTATAAATGGTTGGTATTATTAATTGCCTGTGAGTAAGTAGAATAGGGATTTTTCAGCCTTGCAGTGCGCCTGCCTTTGTGCAACTAACGGGGCATCACCATCAAGAGCTACGGTCTTAATAGTAGAGTCTTACGGGGCTTGCCTACGGCTTAACCACTATTGAGCTGTTAGAAGCTTGACAGGAGCCGATGCTGTTTTGGTGTTGAACGACCCTCTCTTCTATTCCTTGCAATTAATGGTATTCAAGCCACGAGTACAATAGCTTGAGTGCTTTTTCTAAAGGGGTAAAGAGGAGTAGCAACTAGGGCTTGAAGTGCCAAAGTACACCTAAAAAGTTTACACCTAAAAGTTGTTAGAATGGCTGACAATAGTAATGAGAGTGAAATTTATGTTGATAACTTTGATTTTGCTAATGAGAAAGCTACTAATGATGCCCTGATGCTTGTTAACTATCTTGTTTCTAGGATTCAACAAGCCATGGGCAATCCATCTCTCCAAAGTGAAGTGCAACGGCAACTCCGTGCTCATGGGATTCTCCAAGCTCATCACCATGACGAGAGAATAGCTAGGAAGCCTCCTTGTGAGACTTCCGAAAGAGGTCTCTCTCCAATTCGGGAAGAAGAAGAGAATCCATACGAAGGGCTCAAGAAGTTACTTCTTGATGATGCATCTCCTTCCCAAAGGAGAACTCCAGAGCCTCCACCGAAGGAATGAGAAAGAAGTGAGTCTCCCGCCACCTCGACGGAGATGGCTCCACGAAGACGGCGGGCTAAACGCTCTCCATCACCACCAAAGCGGAGAAGACCATCGCACCCTTCTCCACACCATAATTCAAAGAGGGATGATAAAAAGCAAGAGAAGAAAAATGTGAGAAAGAGTACACCCTCTTCTCCATCTTCTTCATCCTCTTCCTCTTATGAAAGTGATGGTGAAGACGACGAAGATCAAGACAAGAAAAAGGCAAGAAAGAGGTCACCCTCTTCTCCATCTTCTTCAAATTCTTCACCTTCTGAAGAAAGTGATGGTGCAACCTTTGAACCATAAAAAAGAAGAGGCCATAGGAAATCCTATGCCGCGTGGAAGAGGTCGTCCAAGCTCAAGAAGTTCAAAGAGGGAGGGAAGAGCATCTCTTTCCTTACCTATGATGGCACCTTTGGTGCTACGGACAAAGTCTTGGCCTTTATCCAACAGTTTGATGCGGCGTTTGGAGATGAGGGCTTCACGGAGTCCTCCAAACTACGCCATGTAGCTATGCACTTTCAAAAGTCCACAAGTCCGCCAGAAATGGTGGTCTAGCCTACGAGCCAACGGTGAAGCTCCCTGAACCTGGAAAGCTTTAAGAGCTTCCATTATGAAGCAGTTTTTGGCCACCGATGCCAAAGACAAAGTACTCATCGAATGGTGAAGCTTAAAGCTCTCTCCCTATGAATCCATCCACAAATATGCAGACAAGTTTTGGGACCTACAACTCAAAGCCACTGTCTTCAAAAAGTTGGATTTTGGAGAGCAAAAGCAACAATTTTGTGCGGGCTTAATGGCGGAGTATGTCAACTCCCAAAGGCCACGTACCATATCGGCGGTAATACACCATACTATGGTGGCCTCTCGAATCAATTTCCAAACGAGGGCTAAAAGAAATAATAAGCCCACGGAAAACAAGGGTTCCAACGAGCCTAAGGGGAAGGACAATGTCCAAAAGTCTCCTAAGGGCAACTCCAATAGAGCTAAAGAGAAGGGAGTTTACAAAGGTAAAAACAAACTCTCTCCTGAAGAGCTTGAACGTTATTGCAAGGATAACCGGTGTTTCAAGTGCGGCGAACAAGGGCATGCGTACCGCGTTTGTCTCCAAAAGAACAACCGCCAAGATCCTCCTAGAGCTACCTTGGTTGAAATTCAAGAGGAGGAGACTCACCAAACTCACCACAAAGGATCTCCTCTATGCCATGCTTGGGGAAAGGTAAGAGAACATGCTGATTTTATTCTCTTTGACCCTGGTTCTACTCACAATTTTATATCTATAGAGTTGGCCACCAAGCTAGGCATACAAGCCAACGAGATGGGAGATGTCCTACCCGCAGATAGTGCTTTCAAGGAGCAAGAAGCTTCAGCCACTCCCTTAATCGAGAAATTGAGGCTTCATGTCCAAAGCTATGTGGACAAAGAGGACTTCTTTATCTCTCCTCTCAAGCATGAGGATGTAATCCTAGGGGCACCATGGTTTGATCGCCTGGTTGCCAATGTTAAATTCCCTGAAAGGAGAATCTCCTTTAAGTTCAGGGAAAAAGACATGTATATAGATGCTAAGGAAATGGGTAACACTATTCCCATTGTACATACACCAACTTTCAACAAGTCAATAAAGAGCTCTATTTCCGTGTACATGATTTTTGTTAAAGATTCTCAAAATGTACCTAATGCTTTAGCAAAAGAAAATAAAAGAAACCAAAAGGAATTAGAGTTATCCAATTTTCTCAAGGGGTTTCAAGATGTTTTTATTGACGACATCCCTTGTGAGCTACCTCCTAAACGAGGTAATGATGACCATGCAATTGAACTTATTCCAGGAAGTTCACCGCCTAACAAACCTCCTTATAGAGTTTCTCAAGCTCAACAAGAGGAGATTATGCGGCAAGTGCATGAGTTAGTTGAGAAGGGCATGGTTAGGCCTAGCTAATCTCCATTTTGCTCACCTGTGCTACTAGTGCAAAAGAAAGACGGCACATATCGTATGTGTATCGACTATAGAGCACTAAATAGGATTACTATCAAGAATAGGTTTCCCGTTCCACGGGTAGAAGACCTATTTGATAAGCTACAAGGATCGACCTACTTCAGTAGGATTGACCTAAAAAGTGGCTATCATCAAATAAGGATAGTTGATGAAGATGTTGTAAAGACCGCATTTCGCACCACATTTGGTCTTTACGAATACATTTCATGCCTTTTGGCTTGACCAATGCACCAGCCACATTCAACCGCTTGATGGAGAAGCTGTTCAGGCATCATCGAACCTTCACTGGAGTGTTCTTTGATGATATTATCATCTACTCTAATTCATTAGACGAACACAAGCAACACCTCCAGGTAATATTTCAAGTTTTAAGAGAGAATAAACTTTATGTTAATCGAAAGAAAAGTGAATTTTTCTTGCAAGAGATTCAGTATTTAGGTCACATTATCTCTCAAGATGGCATCCAAATGGATCCATCAAAGTTAGAGGTAATAAAAGGATGGCCTAAACCAAAGAATCTTCATGAACTAAGAAGCTTTATAGGTATGTGTGCATACTATAGACGCTTCATAGAAAAGTTCTCACAAATTGCGGGACCATTACATGACCTAACAAAGAAAAGTGTTAAGTATACATGGTCTACTAAGGAGAACAATTCTTTCGAAAAGCTTATCTCTCAACCTGTGCTTACACTACCGGATGTCTCAAAACCATTTGAGGTCCAATGTGATGCTTGTGGTGATTGCCTTGGAGCTGTTTTGCTCCAAGAAGGGCACGCCATAGGCTATGAAAGTCGAAGGCTCGACCCTGTTGAGCAAGCTCTAGGCATATATGAAAAGGAACTCCTTGCAGTTCTACATGCCTTAGACTCATGGAAGCACTATTTATTGGCGACTCCTTTCATTCTGCGAACGGATCACCAAAGTCTTAAGTACTTCATGACGCAGACCAAGCTCTTTGACAAACAAATGAGGTGGGCAAATTTCCTTTCGCAATTTCATTTTCATATTGCTCACATTGCTGGCAAGCATAATCAAGTAGCTGATGCACTCTCAAGACGGCCGAGAGTGAATGCGGTTTCCATAGCAACTCACAATGATCTATCTTCAATGATAGATGAGTACGCTATTGATCCCGATTTTAGAGATGTGATTTCAGCCCTTGCATTAGGGAAGAAAGAAGAACCATTTACTTTACAAGATGGTTATCTTCTCTATGGCAATAGACTATGTGTTACTAACTCACTACGCGAGAAAGTAATGTATGAATCTCATGCTCCACCTTATGCGGGGCATAGAGGGATTCAGTCTACCTTAAAGGGAATTGAAACATATTTCTATTGGCCTACCATGAAAGTGAACATACAAGAGTATGTTTGTAAATGTGTGGTATGCCAAAAGACAAAATTTAATAGAGGGAAGCAACTTGGATTGCTTCAACCCTTTCCAATCCCTAATTCACCATGGGAGAGCATATCCATGGATTTTATCTTTGCATTGCCTAAGTCTATCCATGGGAATACGAGAATATGGACGATAGTAGACAGGTTCAGTAAACAAGCTCATTTTATACTTGTCAAAAAGACGAGCCCATCAAATGGCAACTCTCTTAATTTCACAAATTTTCAAGTACCATGGCTTGCCAATGTCCATAGTGTCGGATAGAGATCCTAGAATGACCAATAATTTCTGGAAGGGTCTCTTTGAGAATTTAGGGACAAAGATAAACTTCTCTTCGGCCTACCATCCACAAACGGATGGCCAAAGTGAAATAGCTAACCTAACAATTCTCGATCTACTAAAAGCCTATGTAACGGAAGTAGGTCAAAGATCCCAATGGGAGAAGTACTTACCCTTAGTGGAGTATGCTTACAATAACACTATACATACTTCCACGGGAAAAGCACCTTTCGAGGTAATTGAGGGAAGATCAAAAAGTCCCTTGCTACTTAAGGTACATGGGAAGATCTTCGCTACAGATGAGTATAGCCGAGACCTACAAGATTCTTTTCAAAAGATTAAGGATGCTATCTCTATCTCACAGCAAAGGCAAAAGGCTGCTGCTGACAAGCACAGAAGAGCCCAAGCCTTTAAAGAAAATGATTGGGTCTTATTAAAGTTTCCCAAGGCTCGATTAAGGCACACGGCAGGCAAGAATCCTACGGGACACCAAAAGTATTATGCTAAACTAGCAAAAAGGTACTATGGTCCCTTCCAGATTCTTAAGCCAATCAATGAGATGGCCTATCAACTCAAGTTGCCCAATCATTGGCTCATACACAATGCTTTCCATGTGAGCCTATTAAAGCCTTACAAAGGAGAGCGACCTCAAGAACCAAGTATTGAAGACCCACCGGAGATCGAGGACCAAGAGTAGGTGTTGCAGCCCGAGTCCATTCTCCGACATGAAGACAAGGTACTAAGAGGCAGTGAGACTATCCGACGATATCTTATTAAGTTTAAGAATTATCCTTTTGAAGATGCTAGATGGATGCAAGGCATACAATTAAAGGATAACCTAAACCTTGTCAATGCTTACAATGCTTCCCAAGAGTAAGCAAATGTACAAAATGTTAAAAATGAACAAATTTTTTGTCTTATAAGACTCTCTTTTTCTTTATTGTGCACAAAAATGAAGTAGTATGCATGCTTAGATCAAGTTTGCAGAGACGACGTCTCCCAAACACCAAGTAGAGCTTGTCACTCTACTATGGAAGATTGATAGGACTAATGTGCAGGCATGCTTGCGGCAGCCTCAGGCTCTCAAGCACCAAATGGACTAGTCATCCATTGTGGAATGATGTCGTAGGGTAACCTAGGGATCCTCTACCCGCTAAGAAAAGGACTCATGAATATGCTTTATCTTCTCTACACCATAGTCGAGGACGACTATGATTTCAAGAGAGAGGTAATGCCATAATAATCAATATCTAATTCTCCTAAATGATTTTCTCATGTTAAACTGATCATTTAATATGGGGAAGTGCCAGGGGAGAAAAAACTAGAATATTGGTTAACCTAGCAGACCGGCCATAGTAGGGATCCAAAGGGGGGGCCATCTGCAAAAGAGCCATGTGCAACAATGGGCTAAAAAGACCCTAAGGTTCATCCCATTAAGACTTCCAAAATGCTAAGGTTCCAAAATTCAAAGGTTGTGTCCAAAGGTCAACCATAGGGGAATCGGATGCTTTGTGTGTGTAAAAAAAAGTCTTTACAATCCCTACTTAGGAGGGGGCGAGCCTTGGATGTAGGGGATGAGAGAGAAAGCCACACACACACACAAGATCCCTTTACACAAAGGGAATGAGGGACACATGTCAGCTCCCTACGCCAGATGCCCACAAGGTGTACCCAATTCCTATTGGATGGCCTTGGAGGTGGACCAATGAGAATCAGGCTAGAGTAAATCTAGTTTAATTAAATTAAAAAACACTTAATAAAAGAACCAATGAGAATTAAGTCCTCTAGGAGACTATTGGACAGTCTCCGAAGGGGTCCAATGAGCATTCAACAGCCAATGGCTTGATTAATTCCTATTGGCCAGGAGGCAAAGGGGTCCAATGAGAGTTTATTTGAATTATTAAATTACCTAAATCTCTCACAAAAGGGGAAAGGGGGACACATGTCAGAAGGATATCACTTATGCTACTTAATTGTTATTGCTAGCCCTAGGGAGGTCCAATGAGAGAATAGCAAGAGAAAATAGCGAGAGGGGTCGCCCAAGAGAGAGAGGGGGCTGATTTTTGGAAGGCATTATCGCACACACACTCAAACAATGTCATGTGTGAAGTAGAGAATACTCTCTCTCTCTCCTTCTCAAGCTTTAATGGAAAGATTACCACCTACTCCAAGCTTGTGAGAAGGGAGGCCTACACCAACAACTCTTGGCTTTGTGATGCAAATCCAACCAAGAGGCAAGCTTCAATGCATGCTCATCTCCTCTACCATGCTAATTACTAAGCTAAGCTATGCTAATATGAGTGATTATGTGAGGAGATGTACATCTTTCTCGTAAGATACTCCTTCTTCCTCTCAATCTACTCTCATACCCTGCTAGCTCTCACCATCTTTGAAGGTGTGTGAGGTCTTGGGTCTGAGATCAGGGATAATTGATGTTGTGTTTGCTAAGTGTTTTCCTTAGTGCATGAAGCTTTCATCTTCATTGCACTAGCTAGTCTTGAAGGAACACAAAGAATTTTATTGTACAATGTCTCTCTTGATGGGAGAAACCATAATACAAAGCCTTTGGAGGGGGGACCGGCTCCATGCAAATCCGGTCCTCAATTTTTGTCAATAGCTTAATTTCTCTCTCTTTTGAAAGTATTGTTCATGCTATCTAACTAGGTGTTATGCTTTTTGTTGCTCTCTCCATCCAAGCACTCTTGTAATTCTCATTAGGAATCTATTCTAATGAAATGGCCACTATGTTCTAGACGATATCTTTTTAAGTATAAGAACTATCCTTTTGAAAAAGCTAGATGGATGCAAGGAATACAATTAAAGGTTAACCTAAACCTTGTCAATGCTTAAAATGCTTCCCTAGAGTAAGCAAATATGAAAATGTTTAAATGAACAAAGTTTTTGTCTTATAAGACTCTCTTTTTCTTTATAGTGCGCAGATGTTAAAGAGTATGCATGCTTAGGATCATGTTTGTGGAGACAACGTCTCCCGAACACCAAGTAGATCTTGTCACTCTACTATGGAAGATTGATACAGACTAATGTGCAGACATGCTTGTGGCAGCTAACGCTCTCAAGCACCAAATGGAGTAGTCATCCATTCTAGGACGATGTTGTAGGGTAAAATAGGGGTCCTCTACCTGCTAGCAAACGGACTAATGACTAGGCTTTATTGTCTCTACCTCATAGTCAAGGACGACTATGATTTCAAGAGAGAGGTAATGTCATAATAACTAATATCTAATTCTCCTAAATGATTTTCTCATGTTAAACTGATTATTTAATATAGGGAAGTACCAGGGGAGAAAAAACTAGAATATTGGTTAGGCTGGCAGACCGGTCACAATAGGAATCCAAAGGAGGGAAAATAGGGATCCAAAGGGGGGCCATCTGCAAAAGAGCAATGTGAGTCAATGGGCTTCAAAGACCCTAAGGTTTAGCCCATTAAGACTTCCAAAATGCTAAGGTTCCAAAATTAAATGAAATCTTCAATGGTCAAACCTTAGGGAAAATTGGAAGCTTGTGGGAAGACTCAAAAGTCTTCCCACATCCCTTCCAGGAGGGGGCGAGCCATTTTTGTAGGGGATGAGAGAGAAATACACACACACTCTTCCAAGCTCCCTTTACACAAAGGGCATAGTGGACACATGTCAGCTTCCTAGCTCAGTTGCCTCCAAGGTTCATTCAAATCCTATTGGATGGCCATAGAGGTGGACCAATGAGAATAGGCTAAAGTACATTTAGTTTAATTCATTTAAAAACACTTGATAAAAGAATCAATAGAAATTAAGGTCTCTGAAAGACTATTGGATAGTCTCCCAAGGGGTCCAATGAGCATTCAACAGCCCAATGGCTTGTCTGATTCCTATTGACCAGAAGACCAAGAGGTCCAATGAGAGATTAATTGAATCATTTAAATACCTAAAGCTCTCACAAAAGGGGAAAGGGCGACACACGTCACAAGGCTAGAAATTATGCTTCTAATTTCCTATTGGCTAAGCCTGGCATGAGCCAATGAGGGGCCAACAAGAGGAATTAGCAAGAGGGATTGACCAAGAGAGAGAGGGGGACTGAATTTTGCAAGGCATTATCAAACAGACACACTCACACAAGCTCATGTGTGAAGTAAAGAAGACAATGTCCTTCTCAAGCTTTAATGGAAAGCTCATCATCTCTCCAAGCTTGTGAGAAGGGAGGCCTACACCAACAACTCTTGGCTTTGTGATGAAAATCCAACCAAGATCCAAGATCCAAGATCCAATGAATGCTCATCTCCTCCACCATGCTAATTACTAAGCTATGCTAAGCTATTAAGAGTGATTATGTGAGGAGACATACTTCTTTCTCGTAAGAATTCTCCTTCTTCCTCTCAATCTACTCTCATACCCCACTAGCTCTCACCATCTTCGAAGGTGTGTGAGGTCTTGGGTCTGAGACTGTGAGGAAATTGATGTTTTGTTTTCAAGTGTAAGCTTGGTGCTTGAAGCTTCCATCTTCATTGCACCAGCAAGTTATTGAATGAACACAAAGTATTGTATTGTAAAATGTCTCCCTTGATGGGGAAACCTCTAATACAAAGCCTTTTGGATGAGGGACCGGCTCCATGTAAATCCGGTCCTCAATTGTTGTCAATAGCTTAATCTCTCTCTTTTTGAAGTATTGTTCTTGCCTATTTAACTCGGTGTTATGATTTCGTTGCTCTCTTCATCCAAGCACTCTTGCTATGCTACTTATGAATCTATTCTTAATGAAATGCTCACTATGTCTATGTTATTTTCCACTACACACAAGTTACTAGACCATTAAATGTTACAAAATCCTTGCAAGTAGCTTTTAAAGTGGTTTATATTCACAAAGCTTGTTTATGACCTTAAAAAAACTTGAAAAGTTTTTTGGCTAGTGATTTCATATTTAGAGTTTGTTTTAAATAGCATTTCTAAACCTAACCTGAGCCGAAAAATGTGTGCTGTTTTTTGACCAATTTTCATAAAATTGACAGTAGACCACCTTAAAACACAACTTAATGAATTTTAAAGTGCTATATAGATAGCATGGATAATTCTCGATATTTTTCCTGCTTTTAATAGCTAGAAAGCCTATGTATTGGAAGCTATGGCCCATTTATGAGAAATTCTTTTTGCTGATCTATTAGTTTAAATCACACTTTGGTAAATATTTTGAAAGTGTTTTTAAAATTATAAGGCAAGTTTCAGTGCGGTCATGGAGTGGTTACTATGTTAGTATTCTTGCTTGAGTTTTGGGGCCCCTAAGACCCTAAATAGCAAACAACATAGAGGTGGGAGTGATTTTTCTTTTTACCAAAATTAGACTCATTTTGAGTTACGATCATGTTGTCTTTAAATTTCTAAATTTCACTCAATTAACATGGTGCCTTTGAAGCTTAGGTCCAAATATAAACATACAATCTCAATTTGGCCTCAACTTAACAGGTTTATAAGAGATATGAAAGGCCACATTGTGGATGTGAGTTTTTTTTTAAGTGGAGGTTTTGTACTTCATAAGTGTGTTCCAAATTGTCTTATGAGGATAGGTTTTGATGATTTTGATGCTTTCGATGCCTTAACATAAAAGTAAAGAACCAAAGTGTGTAAAAAGGAAGGATTTATAGTGGTGATGATAGTTGTAGGCATAGAAACATTGATGATAGATCAACAAAACAAGAAAAATTGAATTTTTTAAAAACTTAATTCTATTTACAAACAATTTTTTTTCGGCCTATAGCAACCGCATACATTGATCAAGAACCATTGGTCAAGAACCCATTGATGTTCATAGGAAAAATCCTTGATTTTTAGAGAATTTTGCATATTGTGTAAAATTGGGATTTCACCTCGAAAATGTATTGTTTTTGGTCAATTTGAGTACTCCTTTGGCTTTGAGAGCTCTCATGACCGTATAATCAAGAGTTATGAGTGTTTCTTATTTTTACCACATAAAGTGTGGTCTTAGCTTTGAGTTTATGTAACAACTTCTTAAAACACATACATATCATATTAGGATTGAATTTTTTCCCAAAACCTTGAAACTACACTTTTATGTATTGTTAGGTTACGAAACTAGTGTTAAAGGCCAAGAATTTGAACATACCAAAGCCCAAGTAGAAAATTTTATCTACCAAAGGGTGCTGAAACCCCTTGTTGATTTTAGCAGCGATATTACGCATATGTGACAACTTGCTTGGAAAAAACATGACTACCACACGGTCCTTGAAGATAATTAGTTGAGACCAGGCAAAGAGGACTTCCAAGTACCCTTATGTTCACCTTTTACCTCAAGATTAGGGGGTTAAAGCATCTTTCAAGAAGTTAGCCATGACAACAGGGTCATATTCTATAGAACAATGCCCTAACACTTCATGCCCTGTTGCAGCGCAGGGGTGGAGTTGAAAGAGGAGAGGGCAAAGCCATGCTTATTCTAACAGAGAGGCAACCTTCGGTGAAGTGATGAGGCATCTTCGATGTATAGTCTGGGAACTCGACATGGCACACCCTAGTGAGCATCATCTCTCTCTCTCTCTCTCTCTCTCTCTCTCTCTCTATACTATTCCATACTAATCATCCCTTCACCTTTGAAATGTTAATCATCATGTTTATGTGAAATTCATACACTTTATGGGAGTAGCAAGACACTTCTGTCGCATCTAGTTATTATTATGGATAATTAATTTATTTTGACACTAATTCATTCAATTCTGTCGCATCTAGTTATTATTATGGATAATCAATTTATTTTGACATTGATTAATGCACGTATTTTCAAGTCAATAACAACTTTAAAGATATGTTAAATAAAAGTTAATTACTATCTATCTTAAATCCAGCAAATAACTCATTATATTTAAGGCTATTATAGATTGAAGCTCAGAGCATCCTTTTTAGTTATTTACAATATTGATTGGCATACTGTATAGTGTTAATTGCAGGTCTTAGACTGGCAAAGGCGCCCCTTTTTATAGCTTGAAGATCAAAATGAGAACCCTTCTTCTATAGCACCAAAAATCTCATCTGGAAAGTTTAGATGAGCACGTGCTCCTTTAAATTCGAAGGCCTTTTTATCATAAGCCCTAGCGGCATCTTCTGGCCAGTTAAAGGTTCCAAGCCAAACTCGCACACCTTTCTTGGGGTCCCTTATTTCAGCTGCCCACTTTGTCCAAGACCTTTGTCTCACACCTCTTAGCTTTCTTTTCTTATTTTCATGGATAGTATACCTTGTAGCAACATTAATATGCTTGGGCTCGGGCTCGGGCTCGGGCTCGGGCTCACCACTACGACCCTTTTCCTCTAAAGCTTCCATGCTATCATGGAATGCCTCTTCATTTCTTGCATCTGACCAATCAATGCTTGAGACCTCAGCTAGCAACTTGTCAAACTCTGTTTAGATGTAATAAATTTTGTGTGTGTGTGTGTGTGTGTGTGTGCGCGCGTGTGTATCTTAGAGAGAGAGAGAGAGAGAGAGAGAGAGAGAGAGAGAGAGAGAGAGAGAGAGAGAGAGAGAGAGAGAGAGTGTTCAATTAAGATTTTGGAATACCTTGTTTATAATAACTTGTGCTTAAGAGTGCACTTCATTTATAAGAAATTATTAATTGTACCTAAGATTGACATTCTTGAGAGAGAGAGAGAGAGAGAGAGAGAGAGAGAGAGCATCATACAAAAATAGAAAACGATGTGATTATTACCCAAAAGGTTCATCTTTTCTTGTGGAAGGCCATAGGGTTCATTGTGCAAGGTTGTTGCAACACCGAGGCCGTTGGATTTTTTGGTCGGATGAGTACCACATGGCAAAGGTCTTTGTAAAATAACTTTGTTGTCGCTTCAATTGTTTATTTACATCACCTTTTCATGCACATTATGCAAGTTTATTGTTTCTTTATAGTGATTGGATCTACCTTTTTCGTACAAACAATTATAAAATTCTCTTGTTTTTTTACCAAGAAGGCCATAGAGGAGTGGTAGAAAAAACCTGCTAACCTCTCACTATCAAATTTCACCATCACATTAAATGTGATATAACTTTTGTTTGCACTTTAGTGTTTTTTATCACCATTGGATTAGATACAATATGACATTTTCTTTATTTTAGTATTTTTAAAAGGTCTCTCCATATTGGTGCTAATGTGAGGCACTAAAATCATAAGATGAAGGAAAAGATGAACCTTTCGGGTAACAATCACATCATTTTCTATTTTTGTATGATGCTCTCTCTCTCTCTCTCTCTCTCTCTCTCTCAAAAGAAGGTCTTATAAATGAAGTTCACTCTTAGGTACAATTATAAATTTCTTATAAATGAAATGCACTCTTAAGCACAAGTTATTATAAACAAGTTATTCCAAAATCTTAATTGAACTCTCTCTCTCTCTCTCTCTCTCTCTCTCTCTCACACACACACACACACACACACACACACACACACACACACACACACACACACACACACAATTTATTACATATAAACACATCACATTTATAAATCTTTCCTCTCCCCTTACCTTCATCAGGCCATCATGAGTCCTCACCTTGTTTGAAGTATTTTTCAGCATATTTGTATACCACGTGATCCATTTCAAGTATCTTTCCAACCATGAATAAGAGGGCAATCACTCCATCTTTGATGGGGTCAATTTACACGTACTGCAACAATCTATCTTCCACGAGTTTCTCTCAAATTTTCCACATCCATAACAATGCATCCTCCATCACTTGGGATCCATGGTTGTGAAATAGGTGGGCTCTCTCTCTCTCTCTCTCTCTCTCTCTCATTATTTAGTAAAGGTGCACTTTCATTAGGTCCATGCATAGCGATATCTTGGAACTCAAAGAATTATTTCTTGGGCTTTTCAAAAAAAAAAATCATCTTCTATTTGATATATTGTTTGCATATGGGATGCTAAGCACTCAACCTAGGGTAAAGGGGCCAGTTAAAGGCCGGGGTCCAAAAATGGGACACTTTTTGGGGACAAGAGTAGTTGAACACAATACAGTTATAGGACCATTAAAATACCAATTTTATTACGTGGCTAAATACATTCCAAATAGAGGGGAGTGGGCCATTAATGGCCCATATCAGATTTCCATCACGCTCATAAACTTTCTCGATTGGCGCACGTCCTGCGTTGATTGCATGACCATCATGCGGCTTACTCCCTTCACTTTCTCCACCTTCACAAACCAACCCCACCACACAGTCATTGACACCTGCACAACACACCATTCTCAACAATCCTCTTGAACAATTAGAAACGAAGCATACAAAATAGTTTATCCAGAGATATATTTCACCATTTTGTAGTGTTTGTCATAGTTATACACTTTACAGTTCCAAGAGTGCACAAAAAATCCCTTTAAGCGCATCACACAGAGTCATGAGTGGATACTTCTTTTCACAATTCCTTGCAAGGCAGCAAACAAAAGCACACATTGTCAGGAGTTTTTTTGAGCAAGGGATTGCGCATATGTACATACACATGCATGGTGCATCGAATAAAGGATTACCCAATTTCCATAGCCAGGTGGTTACGTGGGGCCCACATGTGTACAGGTAGGACATCATGTACATAGTGCAGCGATTTTCACTATTATCAGTACTAGTGTGTTTTTTCTACAATAAAGTGAAGTTGGTAGCGCGTAAAACTTCTCGAGAAAGCTATCCGCGGGCCGACGACGTGAGGTCAGCAGGTGCATCAGATGGCATCTAGTGGCGTCAGGAGGGCGAACAAGGTCAATATTTGCACGCGGATGAGGACCGACACAACGTGGGTGTTTTCTGGTGAGAGTTATGCAGAAAGTCCATCATTAGGACCACTTTTTGGGGCCACTTCACGTGGTGGCGAGATTCATTATTGGAAAAAAGCTGAGTGCCAGGTGTGCGGATGATGCAAAAAGGTGACAACTATGCACTACGAGGTCAGTTTTTGGCCTGTTCGGGGTCCGATTGAGGTCATCTAAAAGGCCAAGGGTGCCCAACTAATAAAGCTAAGTGTGGGAACTGAAAAAACAGAGAGAAGACTAGAAAAAACGTGGAGAAGAGAGGAGGAACAGCCGCATGTGTGTTTTTTCTCATTTTGGAGCCTGTTTTGGCCGTAAACTGCTCATCCGAGGTCGGATTTGAGCACTTTGACATTGTAGATTGGGGTTTTGGGCCGTTCCGGACGCGATGGCGCTGTCCATTTTGCCAAATTCCTCACTCTTTTTCTGCTGTTTTTTTGTGTAATCTTCTCCGGTGAGTGAAGCTTCTTCTCCAATTTGTGATTGTATCTGGTATCTTTTACCCATATTGTGTGAGCTGTTTGCCCCATTGGTGTTGGCCCAAGTTCATTTGTATCTAAACATCAGAAGTTCTCCTCTTTTGAGCTGAGTTTGTGTGTGTGTGTGTGTGTATCTCTGTGTGGAGTGGGCAAGTGGATAGTCTCTCTCCTCTCACTCCAGAGGTGTGTTCCCTGTCTCGGCCAGGTGTGTTGTGTAAGCCGAGTGGTGCCCCATAGCGTGTGTGTGTATCATTCCAAGAGTGTGTGTTGGGTTGTTTTATAGGCGCTGTGTGTGTTTTCCTCCCGCTCACATTCTTTTGGCGCCTCCACTGAGGATCTTCTTCGAGTACCTTCTGCTTCGAGCTTCGAGCTTCGGGATTACAGGTTGCAGGTTGCAGATTACAGGTTACAGGTTACAGGTTACAAGTTACAGGGACAGGTACAGGTACAAGTGATTCACACAGGTACAGGTAGCTGGAGTACAGTGATATACTAGCAGTGATGTCACTTGCAGTTGTTGTGGGAATGCATCACTTGGCGCCTATTTGAGCGCATTGTATGCTGGATTGTACATTACTTGTGGAAACTGCCATTGTATGCATTTGTGGAGCCATACTTGGTTGTATTTGGCAGTCCCAGCCATTTCTGAGACTTGGTTTGGAAGATAGTCATTTCTGAGACTTGACTATATGCGATTTGCATTAGCCTTCGTGTGAGGGTCGATAGCGTGAGGTTTTTATTGAGCTGGGGGATTCTCAATTGTGGAGATCCTTTCGGTGATACAGGTAGCTGGAGCACCCTTTTTGTTACCTCGCCATAGGCTATGTACTAGTGAGTCCTACTTGATGCTCGGGTTCTATTGTTGACAGTTTATGCATACATAGACAGTCTATATTTTGGGTTCCTACTGCTCTACTTCTGGGGAAACTCTGTCGAAATTTTCCCAAGTTATGATGGCTGGTTTTTTGGTATTTTGAGCCATTTATGCTGTTATGCTGCTGAAATTTTGGCAAAATCAGAGGTTGAGTCAGGTGTGCCTTCTTGGGAGCTTCATGGTTGGCTTTAATGGATGATCAAAATGGCCCTCAGTTCACTCCTTTTCATTTAACTCAAAGAATTCAGATTAATGTTCATGTGTCCAGAAGATCTTTTTCCAGCAGCGCATAGTCTTTATGTTTGGGCCAAGAAGATAGAGAGAGATCCTGGAATGTCCTTTGCCTGTTGTCATTCCGATGATTAACTATGAAAACTCATTTGATGTGCATGTGTTTGTCCTTATCTAAAGCTAAGCTCCATTGAAGTTTCTAGGGATTGGGTAGTGAAAAGTTTTGGGTTCTTGCACGTGTGTTCAAAGGGGTTCTCAAAGCATCATAATTTGGGTAGCCATGGCTTTCTCTTATCCGGAGTTTCATGGAAGAAGTGATGAAGATGTGGAAGAATTTTTGGAAAAGATGGAGGTTGCCTGCATTAGCAACCAGATTCATGACCCTACGCAAATGTTACGCCTTCTCCAAATTTGTTTGAAGAGTGATGCACGAGTTTGGTCTAAAGCATTTGAAGAGGAGTTGCGTGTGGCTGATCCACCTGTAAGGTTGAGTTGGGACAATCTACGACATGGGTTGGAAGTGGAGTTTGTGAAGATAGAAGATCCTGACAAAGTGTGGCAAGAAGTACAGGCTTTGGTGCAAAAGGAAGGTGAGCCAGTAGATACGTACATACGTAAGTTTTCATTGGTATGGGAGCGAATGTGCAAGCCTTAGCACCACAGGTACCCCCGCCTGACATGATGAAGAAGGACAGGTTCTTGGCTGGTCTTTGGGAGAATATACGTTGGAGAGTGGAGCTAAAGAAGCCTAGGACATATGAAGATGCACTAGAGGTATCAAGGAACAAAGAGTGAAAGTTGAGGAAAATGAGCCAGTTAGGGGTGGAGTCTTTGCCCATGAGGTCTGAATTTCAGCCTATAGAGTCTTTACTAGGTCGCATGTCAGGGGTTCATCACGAACCAGTGGTTCTTGTTACTACTCAGGTTATGCCAGCAGTGGTCACTACAGCAGTGCAAGATGATGGGCTAAGGCAAGACATGAGGCAAATGGTAGATTTGATGAAGAATCTCAGCCTAAACATGCTAGGTCAAGTGGGAAATAATCGAGGTCGAGGGAGGTTTGCAAATCAGCCAGGAGGTGAAGAAAGGCCTAGGAATGGTGTTGGACAAAGCAATGGTAGGTTTTGGAGGCAGACGCCCACATGTTATAATTGTGGAGAGTTGGGTCACATCAGCCCGCAATGTGATAAGCCACCAAGGATGGGGGGAGACATGTATCCATTGCCAAGACAGGTGCTAACTAGGTCAAATGATTATGGCATCGAAATTAAGGGAGATGAAGGAACCAGTGGACTGACCCAGGAGGAAAAGGGAAAGACAAAAGTGCTAAGTGTAGTCACTTTGGAGAAGGCATCAAATCTAGAGGATACATTAGTGATGCCTATTGGGAAGAGGACCACAGTGGATAAGGAAGGAAGAAGTGCCCCAGGTCCTAGTAAGAAGAAAGGAAAGAGCCATGAAGGCGAGGATGTCAAGGCCAAGAGGAAAAGGAGAGCTCGTCGAAAGTTTCATGTTTCAGATTTTCCACTAGGGGATGGGCAATTAAGCTATGACTTGAAGGAGGATCTGACGAGCAGGAAGGCAGATGTTACTTTTGGGCAGCTTATAGAGATGGTGCCTAAGCTAAAGCGACAGTGGAAGAGGATGGTTAACCCAATGGAGAAAGAGCCAGAGAGAGGTTCGGTGAAGGTGTTGGCAATGGAGGAGCTACCAGACATTTGTCCAATAGTAGATGTGTGGCATAAAAGGAAAAATTTGGGACAAGGTTACGTGGATGGCGGAGCCCAAATATGCGTCATAACACACTCATGCGTTGAGAAGATGGGTCTCACAGTGGCTGGGGTGTCAGGTTTTCGGATCAGATTGGCAAACCATGAAAAAGTAAAATGCTTGGGTGTTGTAAAGAGCTTAGAAGTGGAGGCATATGATGCAAAGGCAGTGGTTGATTTTCATGTGATGCCAGCAGGGTTGGGAGCATATCCTATTATACTGGGCAGACCGTGGTTACGTGCAGTGGGAGCTGTTCAAGATTGGCGACATGGTACGATTAGCCTCTATGGAAAGACAGGTACCAAGAAGCTTTATAATATGGACACAAGGAAACGATTAGAGGAGCTTTATGAAGATGAGGATGAGTCTAGTGATGAAGACTCTTCCACGGTGACAGATGAGGACAGCGATAGCACTACCAGCAGTGATGAGGATGCTGATGTTGCATTTCTTTTGATGGACAAAGAAATCCAGGAGATTGGCTTAGTTGCATTTGCGAATGAGGTTGAAGATGAAAGTGAAGGGCCTTATGAAGTGATTGAAGGGCTGATGCAAACCAAGGTTGAGTTGTCAAAGAAGCAGGAATTAATGACACAAATGATTAGTGGAGACCTCTCAGCTATGGAGAAGGATATATATTTGCACATGCTAACTAGTTTTCCTGATTTGTTCATTACTTCATATGAAGAGATCAGAGGGTTCAAGGGTGAAGAGATGCATATAGAGCTGAAAGAAGGTGCTAAGCCAGTGCGGCAAAGGCTAAGAAGGATGGGTCAAGAGCAAATGGAAGCCTTGCGAGAAGAGGTGGACAAGTTGTTGAAGGCAGGGTTCATAGTCCCTGTGGAGACCACAGAATGGGTGAGTCCAGTAGTAGTCAGTCCAAAGAAGGATGGGAAGTGGAGGATTTGTGTAGATTTTAAGCCCTTAAATGCAGCCACTAAGAAGAACCCATATCCTCTTCCATTCATCGATCAGATCTTGGATTCAGTGGCAGGTTATGAGAGGTACAGTGTGTGTGATGGTATTTCAGGCTATTTTCAATTGAAGATTGCTCTTAAAGACCGCACAAAGACCACTTTTATTACGCCATGGGTCTGCTATTGCTACACAGTATAACCATTTGGGTTGTCAAATGGACCTTCCTTTTATCAAGAGAGAGCAAATTGGGTGTTGGAACCATTCATTGGTAGTTGTGTTAAAGCTTTTATGGATGACTTCTGTGTCTATAGCAGTAGGGCTGATCACCATGAGAAGCTACAGATGGTATTGGCTCGATATGATGAATGTGGAGGACAACTAAATCCAAAGAAATGTCATCTAGCACAGCCAAGGGTGAAGTTATTGGGCCACATGGTGTCAGAAAATGGCATTGAGGCTGATCCAGACAAGGTTAAGTCTATTATTCTTCTTCCATCACCTATGAGTACGAAGCAATTGGCAACCTTTATACACAAAGTGAAGTACATGGCACGGTTTATTCCATTGTCTTCGCAGCTTCTTTATCCATTACAGCAAGTGGCAAAGCATGATCCATTGCAATGGGATGACAAGTGTGAAGAAGTGTTTCAAGAGGGGGTTGTCAGCCATGCAGGCTCCTGATTGGGAGAAAGTTTTTTATGTAAATCCACCAGTAGGGGATGATGCCATTGGAGCCATGCTATTGCAAAAGGGGAAGGGCAGCCATTATATGAGGCCAGTGTATTGTGCAAGCCGAGTGAAGTTGGTAGCGGAGAGAAAGTTATCGGAAGTAGAGCTAGTGATGGCCAGTGTAATATTTGCTTGTCGACGATTTCGTCATTACTTGCTACCACGGCCTTTTGTTTTCTTGACGAGTTATGCCTTTTTGCCACAGTTAATTAATGGTACTAACATGTCAAATGTGGTGAAGAAATGGGTAATTGAGCTGCAAGAGTTTGAGTTCTCTTTTCTAGTGGAAGATAGTACAAGGGCTACCCTAGCTGATTTGTTGACCTACAAGGAGAATCCCCTTATTGTTAAGGAAGAGGTGGTGAGAAAGGTAGTTGAAGAAGTGCCACATATCAGCAATGCACATGTGTTGTTCTTTGATGGTTCATACAGAAAGAGCCACGATGCAGCTTCAGGGGGTATAGCACTTTATGATCCAGAGGGGAAGCTAGTATGCAAGAGAGGGTTCAAATTGGATGCGCATAGTAACAATGAGGCTGAATATGCTACATTGGAAGCCGGATTACACATTTGTTTGAAGCATGGGGTTCGAAGGTTGAGCATAAAAGGTGATGCCTTGTTAGTGGTGAAGCAAGTGCTGGGTGTGTGGAAGAGCAAGAACACCTCATTGAAGGAAATGTGCTTCAGAATTAAAGGCCTGTTAAAAAAGTTCGAAGCATGGATCATCAGACACATTGAACGTGCTCTAAATGGAGAGGCACATGAAGCAGCTCAAGGCATGATTGGGGAGCTATTTGTGTTGAGGACCACTTTACCTCTTTATCATGGCCGGGAAAGTTTGGCTCAAGAAGAGGAGTTTTTGCTAACAGGAATCATTCCAAAGGAGATTCAGAAGTCTAAAAAGTATGGCTTTGTGCGTAGAGCATATAGGTACAAATTAATTGGTGATGTCTTATACATGAAAGGGGATGATCTCGTGTTGAGACGTGTACCTTGGCGGGAGGAGCTTTACAGAGTGTTGGAAGAGAATCATGAAGGCGCATGTGGTGGCCATTTTGCTCTAAAGATCACCTTGCATAAGATTTTGCAAGAGGGGTATGTATGGCCTAGTTTGCCCAAGGATGTTCACCATTGGTGTAGGTCTTGCAATAGGTGTCAAGAATTTGGGAAGAGAGTGTTGAAGCCAGAGCTACGAAAAACCATTATGGCGTTTGATGTGTTTGAAAAGTGGGGGATTGATGCAATAGGCCCGTTACCTATCACAAGCAGGGGCAAAAGCTATATCTTGACGGCAGTGGACTATCTCTCTAGATGGGCATAGGCTATAGCAGTAAAACAGATCACTGCAAAGGATGTGGCAAAATTTGTGTATGATGAAATATGTTGCAAGTTTGGGGTGCCATTAGAGCTACTTTCAGATAAGGGGCCAGGATTTAGAGCTAAACTGCTAGACTTCTTATGCACAAAGATGAAGATTAGGCACCAGCATACCACTCCTTATTACCCGTAGTGTAATGGCTTAAATGAAAGGTTCAATGGTGAGTTGGTACAAATTCTTTCTAAAGTGACAGAGCACCAAGGAAAGAATTGGGATTTGGAATTGCCTAGTGCATTATGGGCTTACCGTACTTCGGTGAAGACAGGTACAGGGTTTACTCCATTTCATTTGGTGTATGGAAAGGAAGGACTATTGCCTGTGGAGGTAGAGTTGCCTGCGGTCAAGATGTTAGAGAAGTTGCTTGGGTTGCCTAGTGATGCATTCAAAGAGAGGCTCTTGCAGTTACAAGAGGTCCAGTTGGATAGGATGAGTGCATTGGAACATTATGGGCAGATGCAAGATAGGGCTTTGGCAAAGATAAATGAAAAGGTCAAAAGTAAGGGTATCAAGAAGCATGACTTGGTTTTACGCTACAACAGTAAGCTGGACAACACCTTCCAAAAGAAGTTTCAAATTAAGTGGGAAGGCCCTTTCAAGGTAGTGGAGTGTTTTCCAAATGGCACATATCAGCTGGCTAACCTGGATGGTGTTCTACATAAGTCAAGGGTAAATGGATTGCGTCTTAAATTGTATCATGCTAGATTGATGATGGTGGAGCAAGATGAGCTGTCTGTGGAGCAAGCAATGTTGGTGAAGGATGAGGAGACCTGTGATGCAGCGAGTCTCATATCTCTCTTTGCTGCTGCTGATCATGAATGATCTAGCAGGCTAGGGGATGGGCAAATTATGTCAGGAGTTTTTTTGAGCAAGGGATTGCGCATATGTACATACACATGCATGGTGCATCGAATAAAGGATTACCCAATTTCCATAGCCAGGTGGTTACGTGGGGCCCACATGTGTACAGGTAGGACATCATGTACATAGTGCAGCGATTTTCACTATTATCAGTACTAGTGTGTTTTTTCTACAATAAAGTGAAGTTGGTAGCGCGTAAAACTTCTCGAGAAAGCTATCCGCGGGCCGACGACGTGAGGTCAGCAGGTGCGTCAGATGGCATCTAGTGGCGTCAGGAGGGCGAACAAGGTCAATATTTGCACGCAGATGAGGACCGACACAACGTGGGTGTTTTCTGGTGAGAGTTATGCAGAAAGTCCATCATTAGGACCACTTTTTGGGGCCACTTCACGTGGTGGCGAGATTCATTATTGGAAAAAAGCTGAGTGCCAGGTGTGCGGATGATGCAAAAAGGTGACAACTATGCACTACGAGGTCAGTTTTTGGCCTGTTCGGGGTCCGTTTGAGGTCATCTAAAAGGCCAAGGGTGCCCAATCAATAAAGCTAAGTGTGGGAACTGAAAAAATAGAGAGAAGACCAGAAAAAACGCGGAGAAGAGAGGAGGAACAGCCGCATGTGTGTTTTTTCTCATTTTGGAGCCTGTTTTGGCCGTAAACTGCTCATCCGAGGTCGGATTTGAGCACTTTGACATTGTAGATTGGGGTTTTGGGCCGTTCCGGACGCGATGGCGCTGTCCATCTTGCCAAATTCCTCACTCTTTTTCTGCTGTTTTTTTGTGCAATCTTCTCCGATGAGTGAAGCTTCTTCTCCAATTTGTGATTGTATCTGGTATCTTTTACCCATATTGTGTGAGCTGTTTGCCCCATTGGTGTTGGCCCAAGTTCATTTGTATCTAAACATCAGAAGTTCTCCTCTTTTGAGCTGAGTTTGTGTGTGTGTGTGTGTGTGTATCTCTGTGTGGAGTGGGTAAGTGGATAGTCTCTCTCCTCTCACTCCAGAGGTGTGTTCCCTGTCTCGGCCAGGTGTGTTGTGTAAGCCGAGTGGTGCCCCATAGCGTGTGTGTGTATCATTCCAAGAGTGTGTGTCGGGTCGTTATAGAGGCGCTGTGTGTGTTTTTCTCCCGCTCACAACGTCTACCCTTGCAACAACCAAGGCAGCTCTCCAAACAAACCTACAAGGTAAGCAGAAAAATTCATTACAAGGCAGCAGACAGAAGCACACATTTTCTCTTGGAACAACCAAGGAAACACTCCACACAAACCTCCATATCTTGAAGCTTTTGACAAAATCAGCCACATCATTTTTGAATCAACTATCTATTCTCAACAACCAGCAAACAAATAAAAATACTACTAAGATGCAGAAGGGTAGATTCGCACAAGATTCAAACTAAGTGAAGATGATTTCGTTTGCCCCATGCGTTTGCAAAGCATGTTTACTTGAGAGACATCCACAGCTTGAAGGCCTTCTTTGCACCTCTCTCTTTTTACGTAAAAACGGAGGACGTGTTTGCTGTTGTGGAAGAGTACATGTTTTGCCTATCTTTATGTGCAAACTCCCTCGAAAAGATCCCCCTTTTGTTTCATAAAAAAACCCTCCTGTTTTGACACTACAATCAAAGGAGCCATCAGACCTTGAGAAAAGTTCTTCCAATCATCCACCCAGGAAAAAATTTTCAATAAGAGAATATGCCAATCTTTTGGAAGATACCTTGAACTTAATTGAATTACTCATTTACTCAGGTTTACACTCTAAACTTCCTTTTTACATTTTTGGAAAAAAATATACTTAATAAATTTACATATGGATGATGTGATTTTTCTTACTACCCATTGTTGATCACATTCAGAATGACAACGAGGAATCAAGTCACAAAGGGTGGTAAACAACAATCTACAAAGTCAAAACAAAGTTGCAAAACTCCAACATCATTGGGCGAACAAGGGATTAAATGCATCGATTTAGACCATGCAACAAGGGGTAACGGGAATAGCACACCAGCTTCAACAACAAAAGACATGAGTAGCAACAAAGCCTTTGCCTCCACATCAAGGCCACAAAGCAAGCGAAAAACAACCATAAGAAAACATCCACCTCTCCTCCAACATGCCAAACCAAACTTCCCAAAACTAGTGCACAATCAAGAACTTGTGAGTCCCTTAAACAAGCTGCCATCAACCAGCAAAGAAGTTATCGCAGCATCCAAGGAAATCTAAGAAAACAGTTTTGACATGGACGGAGCAAGACATGGAAAAAGCTCTTCACGCTAGAGAAAACGGTCTTTCTTTACGCAAGTGCGCTTTACATTTTGGAATTAGCAGGTCAGCAATCACAAATTGGGAGGAAGGCATGGAGTCTCCTTGTTGGACGTTAGACTAAAAGTGACTGAAGTTTGTTAGACCAGACACACATTATTCACAAATGGTATTCCTGGAAAGAGCTGGTGTGAAGGTTTTTGCAGGCGACATCCCAAAATTATATTTAGAGTTTCAAAGGTCTTGGAGCAGTCACAAGCTAACAGTTTTTTCGACCAGAAATTGTAAAGACCCTGCATGATAATCTTCAAAAACTTTATGAGAAACATAAATATCCACCTACAAACATATGGAATGCAGATGAGACAGGTTTTCAGGGCTCTAGAGACAAAGGAATGAAGGTGCTTACAAAAAAAGGCACAAAAGCAATTTATGGCATAACTTCTGATTCACGTGAGTGGATGACTCATTATGTTGTGTAAATGCAGCAGGTCAAACTATACACTTGTTATACATTTTCAAAGGAAGTCGCATAGGTAATAACTCCATAGAACATTGTGAACCCGGCGCCGCAATGGCAATGTTGAAGAAAGCATGGATGACAAGTGAACTTTTTAAGGCTTGGTTAGAGCATTTTGATGCTTGCATAACTGAGAAAGTTGGCAAAGAGACAAGCATCTTCTAATCTTAGATGGCCATGGTAGCCATGTTTCTTTAGAAGTGGTGGCCAAAGCTCATCAAGCAAGCATAGACATCATTACATTACCAGCTCATACTTCACACAAGTTGCAACCTCTAGATGTTAGTGTCTTTATGTCTTTGAAAGTGAATTTTTGTAGAGAGAGGGATATTTGGCAACAACGGACAGCAGCAAGACAAGCTACAAAAAGTGAACTAGCATCAATTGTTGCTAAAGCAGTAGAATCTTCCTTCACAAAGACAAATATTAAATCAGGGTGTCGAGCGATAGGGACATGGAAATTGGTTGCAAGGGAAGTTCAGTTTGAGGAAATGCCATGCAACCATATAAACCGACACTATAATTGAATTGCAAACAAAGGATATAAATACCCATATTGAAGAAGACTTATCCCAAGTGGCATGTACACCAATGCATGTAACAATAGAAGACGAAGCAATTCAAGCTTTGAACATCTTGGCCACTCAGCCAAGGGAGACTAATGAGGACATAGAGCAAGGCATGAGCTTTATTCATATGCTAGGGGTCAATATCAACTCAACTTTTGAGGAAGTGATGGAAGCAGGTGTGTTTCTGGCTCAAGATATAGAAATTGAGAATCATAACCTTCCTTTCCAAAGGAGTCAAACAATTGGACCTCAAAAACCATGATTGACACATCAGATTCAAGGGGTAGCCTTTATTCACATCAGATGCAACAACAAACATTTACAAATGAGAATGATAGCAACAGGCTAACCAATCAAATGCAGTGCGCACCCTCCCGATAAAGGACCCAGCGCCAGGGCATATGACAAACACTTGATGATGAGAACAAACCCATATACATCTAATCCATCACACCAAGGAAATGAACAACAACACATTATTGATCTTTTGCGGGTCCCAACCACGGAGGTATTCATAAGGCAAGTGAACAAAGAACCTTTTGTGGACTACACAAACAACGTTATCTTAACCTCAACTGAGTACATGGATGGTATGCTAGCTTTGAGTGCAAATATCTTTCAAGGCAAAGGCAAACAAGAAAGAGGTGAAAGAGAGAAGAAAAGTGCAGGTAATGGCAAAAAAGGAGGTTGTGAGAAAGCACAGATTGGATGCACAACAAGCGAAGAAGTCCAAAAAAATTTGGGAAGCACAACAACAAGCTTCTTAGACTCGGTTGCGATCGCTACTCTAAGAAGGTGGCTCCCCCAAGGCCTTTTCTTGTGGTCACTACATATAGACGAACCCTAACATGCGTATGCAAGACAATAGAGGTTGGCAAAGATACAGCTATTACACAATCACAACACACTACCTTGACACCGAGTAAGTTATACTCTTTCTACTGTCTTATGCGACAATGGGATTTGATATATATTATGTAGTACTGAACCTAGTTAAACCTAACCATTTTTGAGCTTAGACAAGGCAAAGAAAAGGCCTTGGAGCATGATTCATTTCAGTTATACGATAACATTTCTGAGGTGATTTTGAAATAGTTCAGAGCTTCAAAGAGCTCCATATTTTTAAGAGTATCAGGAAGATGGTGAAAGTTCATCTCTATTGTATCCAATGTATCGATCTTTAAGTTTTGCCCCATACAATTACACAGATTATTGATCTCCAACTTTTATCTACATATTTACTTGATAGTCTAACATGTTTATTATGTCTGTTTCGATCATGAAATCTTTGGAGCACACTTATGAACTACCATTACTTAGAGAATCTACTGTTTGTTTTAATCAATCAAAAGTTTTAGCATACCAACTGGAAAAACTCGTCTTGGTCTTGGTAGACTTTCTAAATAACAGTTATTCATAACAATAAATGACTTTGAATAGATAAGGTAATCTATTAACAGATGCAAAATGACTTACAAAAGCTTTGCACTTATGTCTACATTTTCATTCCAAGCTCTGATGCTTGGATGTGGTTGACTACTCATAGCTATAAAATGACTTATATATTCTTTTCTTTATATGTTTTCCAATTTTCAATTTTCGTCTCTAAAAGTGCCCTTTAGACATCATACACGTATGATGTCTAGCTGGTCAGAATGAACTGAATTTCACTCCAGAGGTTCCTCTCTATACTCGCAACTCTCAGCAAGTTTCAGAATTGAATTTTGACACTTTTTGAGCAAGTTATGGCCAATACAAGCATTCACTTGCCTAGATGCGTCGTTTGGTCTTTACAAGCCCAAAAATGCTTCAAATTTGATGAAATTTGGCCTATGTGCTTCCTAAATTCTGTAGATCACAAGGGTACACTCAGATGTAATTTTTGACCTTAGATCTGCCTTCTAAGACATCATACGTGTATGATGTCTAAGTGGTCAAAATTCACTTCTATTTCTACCAGAGGTTCCCCTTAGTGTGCACAACAAGAATATGTGCTCACATCAATTTTTGGATGTCAAAAATGCACAAAATCCTCAGTTTTCATAAGGAAATCCCCTATAAGAGTAAAATCCCCCTAGTTTTCAATCTATAAGCCCAAATGACATGAAATTTGGTGGGTGTGCTCAACACAACATGCAAAAAATGGGTATAATGTCAAAAGTTCAAAATCGCTGCCAGAATCACCCCTCAAACATCATATGCGTATGATGCTGTTGATGAATTTTTGGACAGAATTCATCCACAGGCATCCCCAAGTCTTTAGCACTGGTTTTCAAGAACTTCTACCAATTCTCATGCAAAACTATGCTCAGATCTCAAGTTTCTCTTTTTTCCATTTTTGACACTCCGTCTTTTGTCTTTTGGGTGTCCAGAGTTGGTCAAAACTCTACTCTCTTTTTAGCCCTAAAGACATCATTTGCGTATGATGTCTAACTTTACAGATTTGATATTTCTATATGCAGAACCCTCCCAAATGTCTTCTTATGTTCTCAGCAACCGCAGCCATGCAGAACCTCTTTGTGAACTTTGTTTTTGCATTGTTTCGACTAAGAATCAAATGATTTTCAAGATTTCAATGCAAACAAACAAATCAAGAAAATCTTCATTGATGGATAGCTCAAGATCAAGATCAAATCATCTATTCAAAGCTACTCCTAAACATAAAAATGGAATTTTGCAATTGTGAGTAGAAAAACACTTAACTGCCACACACTAACTAGCTAATGCTTTTATCACCTCATCAACCACTCAAACACCCAAACATATACAAATCTAGACTAAAAACCATCTACATGGGTGACCCAGGCAAGACACACGCTCCTTAGCACCTCTCTATGGATCCTAGCAAACTAAGATTAAAAGAATACTCTGGAAAACCAAAGGGACTCTCACCTCATAGGATTTATCAAAGGTCACCTGCTTAGGGTACTCCTCCTCGGTAGTGGTGCCAATGCTGGGACGGAATCCTCCGTCTCAGATGCTAGCACAGCAAGAACTAGACCAACATAATGTCAACCAAGGATGGAGCAATGACCCGTAAGCGCATGGAAACAAGAAAGTGGTTTCCAATCACCTACTCGACCTTCTAAGACAGTCACTACAAAGAAATCTATCCTAACCCACTATGTACATGACGGCTACCATATCTATGACACATCTACCTCTCGAAACATAACCTAACGATGTCCAATCGTCACGAAACTTGAGAGCTAGTCTCTATACACCTAGAGGACACTACCCTAAAGTCTCTACCCCAATATACTATCTACACGCACACGCAATCACAATCGCGTATAATATCTGACAATAAAATTCACGTCATCGATTTCGAACTCTTTAGCATAGCAAGCGATGGAGAGAGCATATCGGCTTTACCAACACTAGCCATTGACGAAACGCTTCCATCCGGTAGTGGAAATTTGCAAAATCTAATGGATCATCTTTTTTGCCATTGACATTGGCACCAAATTGGGCATCAACATTGATAATAGGTTGAGCATTGACATCCATATCGACACTGGATTCAATATCAATACAACATTTGTTTATGGAATTTTTCAAGGAGCAATCTTGACAATTATTTCTCGGCTTCTTAGCACTCTATTTTGCATATTTTCTGATGTATGCCTACTATAGTTTGGTTATGTGATACTTAGCCATTGGCTACTGATAGGCTACCAATTTTCATCAGTTTTCCATACTCACAAGTCTAGTTACCTACTAGTTTAATAGGTTTTCTTGGAAAGCTTCCCACTTCAAGCTTGTTGTTCTTACACTTGATATGTGCTAGTTACCATATGCAAGGCATCTGTGGTTTGATTTTTCCTAGCCTGTTGGCTATAGTCGATAGGTTTGGTCAATGAAAATTTCCTATTTAGTGGGAGATGTTTGACTAATGATTTCTTCTCTTTGGGAGTCATTAGGAGATTTTGAAGGTCTTTTGGAGGTCCTTTTAGAAGAGAGAGGAAAAAGCGCTCCTCCAATGAAAGAAGAGCTTACATTACGTAGAAAATTAGATTGATATTGACAAAAATATAAAAAAGGTGTCAGTGGTCAATGAACACGGGCGCCTTTTCATTCAATGTGAATGTCTTTTTCATGATGTAGGCGACACTCATTTAATATGGCTTTCGTCATCATTGAAATCTAAAAAAAACATAAAACTATCAATTGGTGTTGGAATTTGAAGCTTTTGACATTGTCAATGAGTCCGGAATGTCCAAGAACCTAAAAAATGCATATCTACTTGCCTCAATTTGACACCCGAAGAGGGATAAATCGCCAAAAAAATCCTAAAAAGGGGATTTTGGATCATGGCGTGCTGATGGAGCAAAAGATGTCGTGCGCACACTCACACACCCAGACAACTCAACACAACACAAGGAATTTACTTGAATTCCTCACCTCACTCACTACCACTCAAAAGCTCCCTAAAAACTCTACCCACAAGCTCAATTCAAACTCCAAACACCGCGACCTACAAGCCCTTGCCTGCCCGCAGACACTACAAGGTGAGTCGAGGTGATCAACACTTGAAATCACGCTTGATGGTGACCAAAATATACAAGAAAAACCATCAAAAAACCAAAAACTCCAGCCACAAAAGGCCACTCTCAAACCATCGCAAAAGCTTCACCAAACTCCACTCTATTGGACTCTTTGGAGTAGCGCCAATCCTAATGGCACCGATACAGGGTCACATAGTCTTGCAAAAAGCTGCACCTTCTTCGCTCAATTCCTTGCACACACACACATCCATGAAAACCTCAGAACTTCCATAGACTCTCCCAAGTGCTGAATTGAAGAGAGAAAGCTCTCATTCACTCCTCCATACACTCGAAAACAGGACGGGAACGCAACGGGACTGCACTAGACCACCTGTAGGAACCCTGCTTCCTCCCACACACAAAGGGGTGAAAGTGTTGATATTGCTCTTCAAAAGTCCTCCCTCAGCTGGAACACTCACGCCATTTTTTGACCTTTTTTGGCCCAGTTTTGACCCTCGGCGGGCATTTTCCGCAGGAAAAACCCCAAACGGACTCCAAAATTCACCAAATTTCGTACGCTTGATCCTTGATACCCAAAGCACATTTCCACATCCCCACATTCCATTTTTGACCACTTCTAGGGTGATGCACGTATCACCGCAGATCAGGCGCCGCAAATAGACAGTTATCGCATGTGTCAAACTTCTCGAGCGAGATGAGAGTACCCACACTTGTCACTTGCATTATTTACATTCTAGAAATCTCAAACACATTATATAGAGCCAAAATAAGCCACCTAGAACCATATCCAAGGCCCCGATACCCTATACGGGCATGTACATGTGTCCGACTGCCGACACGCAAGCACGCATATTTACAATGTGCACACGTTGCCCCATTTTTAAAACTTGAAACCACTTTGCAAAGCTCCCAAATGCATGTATTTACATATTTTTGAACATATGACCATGCATATAAATGCTACTTTGTACATGCCAAAAGTGATTTATCAGTGCGAGGGATCGTTTGGAGAATTCTAGATTACCCTCTGCGCACCGTGATCCACTTTTTTTATTTTTTGCCTCACGGCGCGCGGAGGGCCATTTGGAATTTTCCAGATGCCCCCCCTCGCGCGCCATGAGGCAAAATCTCCTTTTTAGGGATATTTTGACAATTTCTCCCTCTCTAGCTGTCAGATTGAGGCAAGTAGATAGATGTTTTTTAATTTTTTGGTCATTTTGGACGCATTGGCGGTATCAAAAACTTTAAATTCTAACACCAATAGATAATTTTGTGATTTTTTAAAATTTCAATGATGACGAAAGCTATATTGAATGAGCGTCGTGTACTTCATGAAAACAACACGCATTGAATGAAAAAGGGACCGTTTTCAAGGATTTTTGAAAAGTTAGGTTCACTTTTTAGAGTGTTCAGTTGTCCTTTTGGATGTACGCAACAAGTGCAAGTATATTTTAAGAACATTTTCTAGAGAGAGAAATATAATTTTTTGGAAGACCCTCCAAATGACCTCCGAAATCTCCTAATGTCTATGCATGTGGATATGCATGATTAGCACCTTCTGTGTGCTTGAGCTATGTTGAGAGCTCGTTGAGAGTAGTTCTCACTCCTCGTAGGGAGATCTCTCTCTCTCTCTCTCTCTCTCTCTCTCTCTCTCTCTCTCTCTCTCTATCAACTCGGCACTTAGCTCGTATGGTCGATCTTAAATTTGAATTTGAACTATTGCAACTCCAACACCCACTTCATGTATGCCTCCTTTGATTCAAATGAAGCACCACTTTAAGTAGAAAATTGTTAGATGTGGGCACATAAAATTTTCAAATGATCAAGTACACGTGAAACTCTATGCATGCAAATACGAGGGTCATCATCCATGCATCCATTTCAATATATACCATTTCTCCGGGACTTATCACTCGGCTATCAAAATAGATGGGTTTGTAACATCTACCTAATTTTTTGTAACAAAACAGCTCCAATGGCCACGCTACCCATCGTTGTAGTAGAAACATAGAAGTCATCCTCATGGCAAAGGGTAGTTAATCCACTATGTAGAAGCATTTAATGGGTTGTAATCAATACACACTTTCCATTTTCCATTATTATTCGTGTAATAATAACTGGAGAAACCCACTCAGACTCTTGCATAGGGCAGATAATATCTGCTTCAAGTATTTTTTTGATCTCCTACCATAAAGCTTCCTATTGAATCTCTCCTAGACTTCGTAGCTTCTGTGCCTTTGGCTTTCACCTCTCACTTTAAGTTCCACCCCTTTTCCCCCTCATAGATCCTTGTACTCGAATTGAAAAAAATCGGGATGAGACACACACATCTGCACATAACTCAAATTTTCTTGCTTAGTTAAGCCTTCACCTAGCATTCCCTCCACCTCTACTATATCTCACTAAGAACCTAAGACTCGATACCTTCCTTTGCAAGGGGAGAATCTATAGTAACTTTGAGAAAATCTACACAATCGCATCTTCACTCTCCTCTTCCTTCGTACCCATGTAGCCCTCATCATAAGACAACTTAGTCTCACATTCATAGATTATAATCAAATCACATCCATCTCCCTTTGCCATAGGATAGAAGTGGCTTTCTCCGGTCTTTAGGTCCAACACTACCTACTTACCATTTTCTTTGTTTGGCAAAGTGAACACCCCACTTTCCTTGTCCTGCTTGGCTTTATTGCTAATCTACATGGCCTTCCCAAAGTTATAGGATGAGCATTATCCGCTACTTTCATCACCAAAAAGTCAAAGAGGCATTCAATACCCATCACCTTTACCTTCACATCTAGATCTATGCCCATCACCTTTATCTTCACATCCTAAGCTATGCTCAAACACCTTGCTTTGGCATGGTTGGCCATTCTCAGTTTCACATTTGGCTTGACCACTCTTTTAACCCTTCCATCCCTCATAGCAATACAATCATGACACATACCTTAGCCTTGCCATCAATGTATGCTTGTACCTGCATCATCTTTTCAATAAGCAAATCAATAGAGGAAGAAAATCCACTGAATCTTGTAGAGCTACTCTGGAGCTTTGTTTTGATAAAAAAAGCTTCGGAATCCAATATCGGTAGCTCAAGTTATGGTGAAAATAGTCAATCTATTCCTGGAGCCTTCATACATGTATGGCGTCTACTGACTCAGATTTTCTCCAAACTTCAGCTATAGACTCTCCTTAATGTAGAGCCACTCCAAGTCTCACTTTGTGATTCTGACACTTTTAGTCAGATCTATTATCCCTTTTTTTGTTTGGTTGCTTGCAACTTCCCGGGGAGGTTAACTAAGCCAAAAGTAATCCAAATTGAATGAAACTTGGTCTCTAAGCTTATTTTGTGATGGAAAAAACTTTTGTGAGCTCAGATATAAGTTTTGACCTCTAATTTAGCACTTGAGACATCTTACACATATGATGTCTTTCGTGGCAAAATGAAGTGACTTTTGTCCCAATGACTCTTTATCACTCAAGTAACTCTCAACAACTTTCAGAATTCAATTTGAACACTTTTTGTGCAAATTATGGTCAATACAAGCATGAACCTTGCCCAATTTCTATCTTTTGGCACTTTTTAGCACATATGTTCCAAATGCAAAAAACTTTGGTTGGGAACTTCTAGGACATACTCAGATGTCTGATTTGACCCAAATATGGGCTCTTAGTCTTTTGGCTCAAATTTCACTTTCGTTTCTTCCCAAGGTGCTCCTTGATGCATACCACAAGAATGTGACCAAAGCAAATATATCAAAATTTCTCAAAATCACTACTTTTTCACCTTTACCTTCTTGGATCTGCAAAAATCTTCTTAAATGCAAAAATATGTGTCCAAATGAGATGAAATTTTGCAATCAAGCTTAAATCATCATTTCCAAACCTCATGTGTGGTCAAAAGTGCAATTCGACTTTCAGATCTTGACCTAAAACATCATACGCGTATGATGTCTATGTGCTCCAAATTGAATGAAATTTAGTCTAGAAGCTTGTTTTGTGGTGGTAAAAACCTTGGTAAGATCAAATGTCAAATTTTCTCCCTAAAAGTGCCCTTTAGACATCATACACGTATGATGTCTAATTGATCAGAATGAGGTGAAACTCACTCCAGAGGTCCTCACTACACTGGCAACGCACAACAACTTTCAAAATTCAAATCCAACACTTTTTATGCTAGATATGATCAATTTGAGCATTCACTCTACCTACGTCTTATGGCCTTTGCAAGCCCAAAAATTCTTCAAATTCAATGAAATTTGGTCTATATGCTTCCCAAATGCTCTAGATCACAAGGGTGTACTCACATGTATCTTTTGACCCAAAATATGGCCTCTAAGGCACCTTACGCGTATGATGTTTAGTTGGTCAGAATGGACTTCTATCTCTACCACAGGTGCCCCTTGATATGTATAACCCAAATATGTGCTCACAACAAATTTTGGACATCAAAATTGCACAAAATCATCACTTTTGACAAGGAAATCCCCTGAAAGAGTAAAATTCCCTCAATTCTCAATCTATAAGTCCAAATAAAATGAAATTTGGTGTATGCACTCAACACAACAAGCAAAAGATGGGTATAATGTAAAAAGTTCACTTTTGCTACCAAAATCACCCTTCAGACATCATATGCGTATGATGTGTGCGGGACGAATTTTTGGTCAAAATTCATTCACAAGCATCCCCTAAGTCTCTAGCACTGGATTTCAAGCACTCCTTATAAATTTTCATGCAAAAATGTGCTCACAATCACAAGTTTCTCATTTTTTCCGTTTTTGACACTCTGTTTTTTGTCTTTTGGGTGTCAAGTGTTGGTCAAAACTCTAGTCTCAAGGTGTACTAAGGGTAAAACCCGCCCGTTTGAACACTCTGATGTAGTTAGATTTCCAAATTTGGTCTCCAACTGACTCTTGAAATGCGTATGATGGCCAAGTTTACAGGATTTTATTTTTTGTACACAAAACCCTTGCACATGCCCTCTAATATGCACATTGTTGAAGTGTGCGTGTGAGAGCGTGTGTGTGTGTGTGTGCAACAATGGAGAAGAGAGAAGAAGAGGAGACCTTGTGTTTGCAGGGGCTAAAACTCACTCTCTACATGTGAGCCCCCTTATTCTATTATGTGCATAATGAATAAGTATAGTGGACGGGCACCTGGCCTAACCAGCCACATGGGGCTTTACCCCAACAACCTCCCACTTAAAGGCCAATGTGGCCATGAGAGAGAAAATAAAACCGTACAAAACCTGTACAAGGCCATCACAAGTATGACCTCAGCCAATGCCCCCTGGCTCACTAAATCTGTGTGCATCCTCACCAAAGCCGCTCACATCCTGCAAATATCTCACTATACGCTGCAAAGTGACCCTATGCTCAAGGCCAACATCAGTCACTGCACGACTAACTGCTTCCACTGCAAATGCACCTACTGCAAATGCAATCTCGGGTCTTGAGATCAATATCTTGTACATGAGACTCCCAAATGCTGATGCAATCCTACCAATATCTGCCAACCTGACCATCTCAGTCAAATCTGGCTCAGAACGCCACTCATGAAAATCACCCTAACACCCAAACTCGGATCCGTGGAATCCATCCTTGTGTCCATCGCATGTCACATGCGCACCGAGAGCATCTGTCTGTCTTGAACCCTGTGTGGTAAGAGCAATGCCTAGCTCTAACTCACACACATGAGCCTCTGACCTAAGCATATCCATGAATGATTGAATCACGGATGAATCCTCTCGCTAAATCCTCATCTCTCAAGCCATCCATGTATGTCATCATATCCACGAATGACATGCACTATTGCACAACTGTCTGCATCTGCACAACTGGCTCAACATGCTCACAAACAGGAGCATCATGCAACCTATCCGCAAACGAGACATGCCTTGTCTCTCTGCATGGCTGCATACTCACGAAGACTGTGATGTCTCGTACGAGATGTAGTCACATTGCATGAATCATGCCAACACTAGCACCTCTCACTATGACTAGCTGGCCACGATGCAATATAAAATTGTGCTCATCCAGCACTATATGGCATCCGTTGTCTCATAAATAACTGACTCACATAGATCAAGATCTGCGTCAAACCTAGCACCTGGCATATATCTTGCAACACGTATGATGCACCACTTGACAACAATACTCTGACATCTCATGCACCAACCATGTCATGCACCGAACCATCAACTAGACACACATGTCCAAGCGTACCACTAGCATATGTGCTAAACCACTCACGACTCGGCGTGGCATAAAATCTAGCACACATGTAGTATCCAATGCGAAGGTAATGTGTTGTCAAAAATCGACATAAGAAAGTCAAGAGTAAACATGGAAGCAAAGTCAACATCTCCGTCATGTGTAGCCACATATGCTATATCTGCTCCCACATCATCCAAAGTGGTAGCATCCCTCTTGTGTTGTATCCTGTGTTGTCTCATCCACAAAAAAAAATGCCTACGTACATACCCTGTATGACCACAATGCCAACACATAGCATCTTTATATTTGCAAGATCATCCTTTGATTGTAGGCATCTCTCTAGACTCATTTGTGCCAAAAGCATTGCACAATCTTTGCCATAACTCTCTAGCTGTACATGCATCCAAACCAATGCGATAGACAGACTCACCAAGGTGTAACATAATCATCGAACGTGCAAGTTCATCCAAGTCCTCCCACTCATCCTCTATCATAAACTCTGGCCTAGCATCCATGCCCTGTAGTGGCAACACTTGGCCCAACTAAGTCAATGCATCATGCATACCTGCTTTCCAATGCTCAAAGTTTGAACCATCAAACTTTGTATGGAAAAGAACAAACCCTGACAATGATGTACATGCCAAATCCATGGAAATAACATGTGACAAGACCAAGCACAAATCGATCAACTGACAATATCCAAAGCAGCTTGGTTAACTCATACACCAAGTACTGTCAAAATACAACATAAGTTGTCTAAAAAAAAGTATCAGCAAATATGGCGATAAATGTAACAAGAAAATTGAGAAAAACCGCTCCAATGATGCCAAAAAGCTCTAATCCAAGCGCATTGTGTGATAATCGATGAAACTATCATCAACAATCTCCCTCCTGAAGATATTACCACATATATGTCAAATGACGTAATCCGGTGAGCAAACACTCTCACAATGTGATGCCAAAACATTATGGCAAAGAAACCATTGAGTGCACATGCAATCAAAACACGATTGCAAACCATGCACATAAACAAATAACTTGCAAGAAAAATCCGGTAGAGTTTCGACAGTATTTGGATATCTAACCATAATAACCATACATGCCATAAACATGCTCAAAACATGAGAAAATCATGCGCAAAATCCGCACTCAAGAATACAGGAGCTGCCCCAAAGTCTCAACTCCCTAAACTTGGAAAACAATCCTGTAATCCGAAACACAAAGTGCATCAACCGCACTCTACAAAATGAGGCATATACTAGCATAAACTTGGATGCAAACCAACCAAAATATGACACAAATTGATGCTCAAAACAGGTGAAAATCAGCCCACATGTGCCATTTCAAGGCGAAGAATATCATCCACCCGAAAAGCGCACATCATGTGCATCCATATGAAAATGTAAACGAGCATCAAGCATGTACCAAATGTGTAGCAAATGAGCATCCAAATCAGCTGAAAATTTAGCTCACAATCATGCTAAAAATTCTTGCAAAACTCTCTGTAAATCCGTGCACCACACTTTCCGAAATCTTCTCAATCGCATAAGTCAAAGCACATAACCTGTGATGAATCCGACTCTCGAATCCTGAGAGTCCACAAGAATGCATACATCCACAAAGTGTTCTCAACGTATCGCATAAATTTGTTGAAAATATCAACCCACACTCTCTTCATTGAGAGAAAAACATCAATGTGCAAAACAAGAGAATGAAAAAGCTCAATCCGAGCTCTCCAAATGTAGCACATACATAATCTTCAACTTTTCAAATACCCTTCAGCCAATCAGTCCATATCTCCCAAATCGTTCAGAATTTGCAGAAACTTTCTTTGATGAAGTTGTAGACCACGCAAAAACGGTTGGGAATTGTGGGAATGGACCTAAAATGTGATTTTTTTACAGGTCGAAAAAAGTTTGTAAAAATCTATAGCTGTGTACCCTAGACGTGCAGGTAGTCTGAGTGACGTATCTTAAAATTGGTAAAGATTTTGAGAAAAGTTTCTTCTGCAAAGTTGAAGAGGAAAAAAATTTGGTCAAGAATCACACAAATCGGCTTGAATGAAGAAGTTTTGATAGGCCAAAATAGATATGCACAAAAAACGTGCTGCAATTTTTGCTACTTCTCTCCCTGCTTCCCCATTGAGGTCCAATGGTGCTCCCAATCCCTGAGCTCTGATACCAGTTGAAGTGCGCGTGCGAGAGTGTGTGTGTGTGTGCAACAATGGATAAGAGAGAAGAAGAGGAGACCTTATGTTTCCAGGGGCTAAAACTCACTCTCTACATGTGAGCCCCCTTATTTTATTATGTACATAATGAATAAGTATAGTGGGGAGGCACCTGGCGTAACCGGCCACGTGAGGCTTTACCCCAACACACAACACCAATCAGTCATGCAAAAATGTCAACAGAAAGCTCATTATTGCATTTTTTTCCTCAAGAGAATATTTTTTCATAATTTTAAATGCGAACAAGCACTTCAACAAATAAATCAGTGATGAATAGCTCTAGATCAAAATCAAATCACTTGCCTAATGCTACTCCTACACATCATATAAGGTTTTGTATTTATGATTAGAAAAACCCTTTAATGCCACACACAGACTAGAAAACACTTTCATCACCTCACAAATCACTCAACCACTAGCAAATACTGTAATCTATAGCTTATACTACAAATCCTAACTATATCTATCTAGTCGCAGACCCTCGACAAGACACATGCTTCTTGGCTATCCACTTGATCTCGAAATAACCTCTTCCAGATCCACTTGAGAAAAATGCTTTCTTTAGCCGAAACTAAAGCAAGAAACCATCACACGAGTGATAGTAGGATTACCTACGCAAGTCCTTGTGTCCTCGGCAACAACGCCAATGCTGCAGAGCGAATCACACCACCTATAAAGTGCATGCAACACTACCTAATCAACATAATGTCAATCGAGGACACATATGACACGATAGGTGCACAGAGGCAATCTCTTTAGCTTGTCAGCTTGAAACCATCCCACACATACAACACTCTAGAAGGCCAACTTAACCACATTTAGGAATCTCACTGCTTTCAACTACACCTCCCAATCCACATGCACACAAATGAAAAAAAACTCACCAAATCATACCAAAATCGTACGACACTTAAGGAACACCATCCCCTCACTAGGATACAGCTATCCCAAATCCTCTACACTCAAAACCCTTGCTCTAAACCCATCTGTGAAAAATGCATATGAAGACATAGCCGAATTTTGGAAGTGCCTAAAAGTGAAACCAATGAGTGCCTATGAGTAGCTAATGTCACCACGATTCTAATGACTACTTGCATGCAAAAAATGGACATCATTTGATATACTAACAACCACAAATAGGTCGTAGATACGTTAGTGTATGTGCTCCATTCCGCGAGGAATGCTTGGCATTGACGCATAGCTCTTGCCGAGCCTATTGCAATGGTGCAATCAAATCTCCAATACGATGAGCCACCAGGAAGTAGTGCCAGGATGAAGTTCACACTTTCTCTCTCACACACAGTCAACGGCAGCTTAGAACTTAGATTATGATAAAAAAGTTCTCTTTACAAAATGACCTAGGTACCTTATATACTAAGGCTACCATAGGTTAAACCTAAAATAGAGTTCAACGGCTTTTTATTTACAATCTGCAAGTGCCATTGCACCCCGCTTCTGTAACTAGACTAACTACTCATTACAAATGATGTTTTTGACCATAATCCACAGCATTTCTTAACCTTCAAAGAATAAGGCTTTGTTGAGTTATGTCGTACAGTTGACCCACGGGTCAACAATAGCATGGATAATTCTTGATATTTTCTCATGCTTCTAATAGTTGGAAAGCCTATGTATTGGAAGCTATGGCCCATTTATGAAAAAATAGCTGGTTTATTAATTTAAATCACACTTTGGTGAATATGTTGGAAGTGTTTTTAAAATTATAAGGCAAGTTTGAGTGCGGTGATGGAGTGGTTACTATGTAAGTCTTCTTCCTTGAGGTGGATGTGATTTTTTATTTTAAAGGATCACACTCATTTTGAGTTACGATCATGTTGTCTTCAAATTTCTTATTTCACTCAATCAACATGGTGCCTTTGAAGCTTAGGTCCAAATATAAGCATACAATTTCAATTTGGCACTAGCTTAATAGATTTATAAGAGATAAGGAAGGGTACATTCTAGATGTCAGTTTTTTCATTGTGCACTTTTTTTACTTCATAGGTGTGTTCCAAATTGTCTTATGAAGATAGGTTTTGATGTTTTTTATGCCTGAACATACAGGTAAAGAACCAAAGTGTGTAAAGTGGAAGAATTAAAGTGGTAATGATAGGTGTAGGCATAAAAACATCAATGATAGATCAACAGTGTAAGGTCTCCACCTTTCTAGCTGCAGATGGATGAACTCAAAGTTTTAAGGGAAAGCATTGGACTTACAAATAGGTAAATCACTATCTCAAAAGAAATTAAAAATGGTATTTTTGGAATCTTAAGCACAACAAACCCCGGGCTAGAAATTTTCAGATTTAAATTCGGACAAAAATTGACCCCACTAGGAAAGAATATAAAGTAGGAAAGAATTGTTTGGGTTAAAACTGGTTGAATTAGGAAAGATATGATTGATCATCCTTAAGACAGCTTGTCTCAAGACACCTCCGACTCCTTGGTATATTTTGATGAATAATGATGGCTTTCCAGTCAAGTCGGTTACCCCCATGAACGATGAGTTTCTACTCTGTGTCATGTCTTGATGTTTCTATATAAGTTAGGATACCGTTTTTATCCTAGGAAAGCCACCCGGTTGTATGGGCAACTGGTTTGGTGTGTGGGTACCCGAAACCTTGGATGGGGTTTTATCCACTCTGGACTATGAATAAGGAATGAGTGCCATTTTTTCACCCTTAGGTGATCTTGAGACAAGAAGAGTACTCGTCATGGTTATTATGGACAATGTTTTGATTGACACTACCCTGTCTTAAGTTTAAAGATGTCTGTTTGTTAAAAGAATGCTTTCAATGCTGTCTTTAATACTTGATTGAAGGAATTACTGTGACAAAATGTTAAAAGAAACCATTATTTTAAATGTTAAAACAATGTGATAGTAATTAGAAAATAAATGAATCATGTGTGAGTGCGGGGTGGTAAGTGGGGATTGACTAAGGTTGTCAATCATGGACGGATGGACCTGATTTTGTCAGGTAACTATCCATCCCTACGCACTAAAAACATTTAGAAAACTTCTTCACTTGGAAGAGGAGTCCACTAGCGGGGCTGTGCCCTCACATCTGCTAGGGGGAAAAAGCGTTGGTTGAGGATACCTTAGCCCAATTTGTGGCAGTTATAGGGCTGAAATATTTTTTTTGGACTTTTAATACGTTGTCCCGTTTCCCCTATGAGACTGGACTAGGTCTTCTTCTAAGGCTATAGACCCAAGCCATTGTCAATGGTAAAGGTCTATTCCTTGGATTTTTCTTGTTTAGAAACTCTGATTTTTATCAGACCTAGAGACCTGTCAAGAATTCCATCCCAATCTTGGTATTGGCGGGTTGGGGATCTTACAAATAGAATAAGAAAAATGTAATTTTTTTTGTACTTAAACCTATTTCCAAACAAATCTTTTTGGGCCTACAACAACCACATACATTGGTCAAGAACCCATTGATGTTCATAGAAAAAATATGCTTGATCGCTAGAGAATATTGTATATTGTGTAAAATGGGGTTCACCTAGAAAATATGTTGTTTTTGGTCAATTTGAGTACACCTTTGGCTTTGAAAGATCCTCAGGAACATATAATCAAGAGTTGTGAGTGTTTCTTATTTTTGCCACATAAAGTGTGGTCTTAGCTTTGAGTTTATGTAAGGACTTCTTAAAACGCATACATATGCTATTAGTATTGAATTTTTTTCGAAAACCTTGAAAGGACACTCTAATGTGTTTCTAGGTTACCAAACTAGTGTTAAAGAACAAAACTTTGAACAGACTAGAGCCCGAGTATAAAATTTTATTTACCACAGGGTGTTGAAACCCCTTGTCAATTTCAGCACCAATATCACGCATATGTGGAAACTTGCTTGCAAAAACATGACTACCACAAGGTCCTTAAAGATAGCCAATTTGCGACCAGGCAACCGAGGACTTCCAGGTAACCTTATGTTCCCCTTTTACCTCAAGATCAAGGGTTAAAGCATCTTTCAAGAAGTTATCCATGACGATAGGTCATATTCTATAGAACATTGCCCTAACACTTCATGCCCAGCTGGAGTGCAAGGGTCAAGTTGAAAAGCAGAGGGCAAAGCCATTCTCAATCAAACAAAGAGCTAACCTTATACAATGGTTGGCATAGACGTATCCGATGCAGTCTTCGGTGAAGTGATGAGGCATCTTCAATGCAGAGTCTAGGAGCTTGACATGGCGAACCCTAGTGATCACTCATTTGTCCTTCTCTCTCTCTCTCTCTCTCTCTCTCTACTATTCCATGCTAATCATCCCTTCACCTTTGAAATGTTAATTATCATGTTCATGTGAAATTCATACACTTAATGGGAGTAGCTTTTGCAAGTGCATTTTGTGCTTCTTCTAGCATCTACATTCAAAAGCTTTAATGCAATGATCTTTGACGCATTTGCCCAAGTCCACCCTCATTGTGGCACTTAAAAGCAACACTGCTTGGCATTTCCTTTCCTTGCACGTGTTGTTTCGTAGGGTTGGTTGTATTACCATATACATGTGGTAGTGATGTGTGTGAGCACACTTAGGACCGTCGGGGTATTTTTTTCCCTCACTAGGAGGTTTTTCCCCCGTGCATTGTATATATGCCCATCACTCTAGGACTATCTTATCTTTTTCATTGCACACTAATAATACATTCTCTACTATGTTCCTTGAGATTCCTTTGTCTTCTCCAAGCTGTGTGTACCCTAATTCCAACAATTGGTATCAGAGCAGATTGCATCCTCTCTGGCTTAGTCGCCAGCATCTCCAACACATGCCTGTTCACTTTCTCCGATTTCTATGAGCTCAGATTTGTGATTTGGGCTCATTTTGGCTTCCGTTTCCACTACAGGTAGTAGTACAAAGGCTACTTTGTCATTTTGTGTAGAGTTTTTGTCAGTGCCATTTATTCTATAACATGCCCCTTATAGTCTTCTACGATTTGTGCCGTATAGCATGTATCATTCCCGCTTCATTTCTCCTCTTTTTGGGCAGTTTTCACATCAGGTGCAGGCATTCACCATGGCCGATAACAACACAGATGTGTTCAAGATATTGGATGGGGACAAATACCCTATGTCGGATTACATGATGCAACATGTCCTTGTGTCAAAGGGTGTTTGGAACATTGTGCAGGGAATTGATATGTCCTGGTTTTAAGGATGTAGGCGATGTTGAGGATGTTGCAAGTTTTGGTGGCAGGATTGTTGCTACCACTACTATTTTGCCTACGGTTGAGCAAGCTCGTTGGGATGTAAAGTATGCGCGGGCTCATGCATTGATTGTGTGGTCTGTGAAGCGCACTATTACTCCCCACATTCGTTCAGTGAAATCTGCAAAACAGTCTTGGGATATTTTGGCTAGTCTTTATGCAAGTCGCAATCGGGCAAAAATTGCATTGCTGCATAAAGAGCTAAAGTCGAAGATTATGCATGAGGAAGACACTTTCCTTGCTGTCAAGTATATCAAAAAATTATTTTTGTAGGCGAAGTCATTTTAGATAGTTCCCTTATGCAGACTATCCTTAATGCCTTGCTAGATTCTTACCAGAATTTTGCTAGTACTTGGAGACTTATGACCCAAGGAAATCATGAATTTGTTAAGTTTGATGGATTATGCACATTGTTTCTGCAAGAGTCACTTTCCAAAAAAAACAAGACTAGACAGTGTGCAGTTGAACATGCCTTTATTGCTGCTCAAACAAAAGGTGGTAATAGTAATGTAGCCACTTCTCACGGTTCTTGTGCAACCCGTAAATCACATGTCCCTAATGCTTCTGCTAGCAGCAATTCATCTAGGAATTCTAGTGTTAAGGGCAAAAAGAAGATGCATTGCCATTACTGTAAAGCTAATGATCACTTGATCAAGCAAACTCCTAAGTTCAAGGCCAAGGAGATCGGTTTCGCTATTAATGTTGGCTCCACTACAAATGCAGCTATTGTTGAGCCTTCTATAAAAGGAGACTGTGATGTTGATGTTGATGTGGAACGGGCTTTTAGTGCAGAGTGCACTTATGATCCTACTGTCTATGATGCATGTTTGTTAGTTGTTGTAGATGCTCAAGTGTGGTACTTTGACAGTGGTGCTACAAAGCACATTACCTCTCATCATGACTTGTTTACCTCTCTTGAGGATGTCCCTCATGGGAATTCAGTCACTTGTGCCAACAATACCTCTTATCCTGTTAAGGAAGTTGGAAAGGTTGTGTTGACTGCTGCAAATGGAAATTCTTTCACACTTCTTGATGCACTTACCTGGGATCAAGAATAATAATTTTTCTTTATCTACACTTGCTAGACTTTGTCTTGTTGTGAAATTTGTGGACGATAGATGTACAATTCATGATCTCACTTCTGGTGATGATATTATGAAGTGAAAGGGTTGTAGGAGGGCCTCTTTATTTGGCAGTTTAAGGGAATGCTTAAAGCATAATCCGAGTTTGACAAAGCCTAAAAGAGAGGGAAAAAAGTCCTATGCTAAGATTTTTAAAAGCCCAATTTCATATTTTGAATTTGAAAATATTCTATTTAGTAACCCAAAAGAGAGGTGGGTAAATGAATTTTAAAATGTCCTTTTTCAACTCCTCTTTTCTTTCTAACATATAAAATACACTCTCTCACTTAGAACTCATTAAAGGCGGCACTTTTCAGCCCCCTGCAAGAAAAGCAGATTTCCACATTCTCTCACTGCATTCTCTCTCTAAAATGTGAGCCAACTCTCTCTCTTTCTTTCCCCCCTTTTCTCTCTTGTCACTTCCTCTCCCAATCATTTGTTAAGTATGGAGCCTGATTTACCCTTGTAATTTTCTATGGTAAAAGCGCACATTTGTAAGGCCCCCATTATGAGGAGAAGCCATCGTGCGTGAAGGAAAATCACTCGCCGGAATATTCCTTTTCGCTGGAATATTATGACCGGACGGCGGCCGAAAAGTGGTCGGAAAACAACCGTCGATTGGCCGGTGGCCGATAGTCAATGGCCGGTGGCCGATGGTCGGAAGTGAATGGCCGGTGGCCGGTGGGGCCGAATTCAAAAGCAGACTTGTCTTCTCAAAACGGCCACACATGGGTGGATTGGAGGGTCCGATTTGGATTTATTCGCACAAGGGGGTTACACATGGCTGCCTCTCATAAGAGAGGGTAGCCCTTTTGGCCTATAAAAGGAGGCCATTTCTACACACATTTCAGAGTGTGAAGTTGATGCAACAAGGTGAGTGTGAGGTGGTGAGAGTGAAGTAAGGCGGGAGCTCCATTAAGGGTATAATCCCTTTGTAAACTACTTCTTGTTTTGAAGTACTCAAACCGTTGAGTGGCTGCTTTTCCGTGGACGTACCCCACATTGGGTGAACCACGTATATCGTGTGTACTCTCTCTCTCTCTCTACTCTATAATCTCTTGTGTGTGAAATCTATCTCTCTCCATTAAGTAATCTACTCAAATATCTATTTAGCTACGTCTTATTTCCTAACAATTGGTATCAGAGCAAGGTTTGCTCGTAGCTAAATTATCTCAAGGAAAGGATTCCTTGAATTAAGTGGGAGTTATGGCGAAGGAAGGGAAGCTCAAGATTGAGAAGTTCAACGGTAAAAACTACCAACATTGGAAGATGCAAATTGAAGACTATCTCTACCAGAAGGACCTCTATTTGCCACTAAGCGGTCTTGCAAAGAAGTCCGCAACGATGGCAGATGAAGCATGGATTGTCCTTGATCGAAAGGCACTGGGAACAATCCGGTTAAGCTTGGCGTCAACGGTGGCCTTCAATGTTTCGGAGATGAAGACCACGGAGGACTTGATGAAGTCACTTGACGACTTCTACGAGAAACCATCGGCATCCAATAAGGTATTTCTTATGAAGCGCTTGTTCAATCTAAAGATGGCAGAGAATGGTTCAGTTGCAGAACACCTAAATGACTTTAACACAAACATAAGTCAACTTTGATCAGTGAAAATCAATTTCGATGACGAAGTGCAAGCTCTCCTTATACTATCATCTCTACTGGATAGTTGGGACAGCCTAGTGATGGCTGTAAGTAATTCTATCTCTGGTACAAATACTCTTAAGTTTGATGATGTTGCGGGTGTTCTCCTAAGCGAAGAAATGCGAAGGAGAAGCACAGGAGAATCATCAAGTGCTGCACTATCAGTGGAAACAAGAGGAAGGCCTAAGAAGAGGTTCAAAAACAGAAAGGGTCATGATCGCTCAAGGCGGAGCAAGTCACACACAAAGTCAGTTCTTGAATGTTGGAACTGCGGCAAGAAGGGCCACGTCAAGAAGGATTGCTGGTCGAAGAAGAAGAAGGAGACAGAGTCTCAAGAAAACAAGCCAACATTGGAGGCCAATGTGGCAAGTAAAGTACAGCAAGATGCTCTAATTCTCTCATTAGACAATGTGTCTAATTCCTGGATAGTAGATTCCGGGGCTTCATTCCATGCGACACCACACAAGCAACGTTTCCAAGACTACACCAAAGGTAATTTTGGGTATGTATACTTGGGAGATGATGAAGCTTGTGAGATTGTCGGCAAAGGTACAATTTCTGTCAAAACTGCTAACGGAAATGAATGGAAGCTGAAAGATGTTAGGCGTGTTCCTTCTCTTCGCAAAAATTTAATCTCTACAGGACAATTGGAGGATGAAGGTCACAACATTGCATTCGGAAACAAACGGTGGAAGATCTCAAAGGGATCTTTGGTGGTTGCAAGGGAGAAAAAGTCGGTACACTTTACTTGTGTACTGTTAGCACTACCGACTTGGGCATATGAGTGCCAAAGGAATGCAAATCCTTCAAACAAAGAAGCGTCTACCAGGTTTGAAAGAACTGGACTTAGAGTTCTGTGAAGATTGTGTTTATGGTAAGCAAAAGAGGATAAATTTTCAAAATCAGGAAATGAAAGAAAAAATAAAAAACTTGAGTTGGTTCATTCTGATGTTTGGGGTCCTACAAGTACACCATCACTTGGTGGCTCATTGTACTATGTAACATTCATAGACGATGCGACTAGAAAAACATGGGTTTATGTCATGAAGAATAAATCCGATGTATTTTCCATATTTCAAAGGTGGAAAGCCTTTGTGGAGAATGAAACAGGTACCAAGGTTAAATGCCTCAGATCCGACAATGGAGGTGAATATTGCAGCCAAGCTTTTGAAAGCTTTTGTGCTAGCAATGGCATTTGGAAGCAAAGGACAACCCCAAGGACACCTCAACAAAATGGTATTTCGGAAAGGATGAACAGGACAATCATGGAGCGATCACAAAGCTTGCGGCTACATGGAGGCCTACCGCTTGAGCTTCGGGCAGAAGCTGTAAGTACGTCTGTGTACTTAATCAATCAGTCACCCTCAACGGCATTGGATGGGGGAGTTCCAGAAGAGGCATGGACAGGTAAACTGGTGAATTATGCATTTCTCAAAGTGTTTGGGTGTGAGCCTTTCATGCACATAGATAGAAGCCTAAGATCAAAGCTAGATGCACAGTCTAAAAAGTGTTTCTTCATTGGCTATGGAGAAGGTGACTTTGGGTATCGCCTATGGAATCCTGAAGATGGTAAAATCTTAAGGAGTAGGGATGTAATTTTTAACGAACAAATTATGTACAAAGATTACTTGGAAAGAAAACAAACAAACGAAACAGGTGATGAGTACATGGAGCTTGAGGACGGTGAAGACTCAAGGACTGCAAACGGTGACAATGTGCAACAACGTCAACCAATTGAGGAGCCTCAACCTATTCCCCAAAGATCTACAAGAGCAAGTAGACCTCCAAAAAGGTTTTTTCCTTCCTTCAACCATCTCTTGATCTCATATTCTGGAGAGCCAGAATCATACGAAGAAGCTATGCAACATGAATCCTAAGAAGAATGGACGAAGAGCATGCAAGTGGAGATGGACTCACTACATCGCAACCAAACATGGGAGTTGGTTGAGTTGCCTAAAGGTAAGCGGGCACTTCAAAACAAATGGGTGTACAAGGTGAAGGAAGAAGAAGGTGGGAAGAAAAGGTACAAGTCGAAGCTTGTGGTAAAAGGATTTTCTCAAAAGAAAGGTATTGACTTCAATGAAATATTTTCTCCTATTGTAAAAATGAACTCAATTATGCTTGTCTTAAGCCTTGTGGCTGCTCATGATTTAAATCTTGAGCAAATGGATGTAAATACGGCATTCCCTCACAGTGACTTAGAGGAGGAAATTTACATGCTTCAACCAAAGGGGTATGAAGTAAAAGGTAAGGAGAAAATGGTTTGCAGATTAAAGAAGAGCTTGTATGGTTTAAAGCAAGCATCAAGAAAATGGTACTTGAAGTTTGATCGATGGATGTTGAATCATGGATTCACAAGATGCAACTCGGATCACTGCGTTTACACGAAGAATTTGGGAGATGGGAAATTTATCATCCTAATGTTATATGTTGATGACATGTTGATTGCAAGTGCTAACATGCAGGACATCAAAGACCTAAAAGAGGAGCTGTCTAAATATTTTTCAATGAAAGATCTAGGTGCTGCAAAGAGGATACTTGGTATGAAAATATCAAGGGACAGGACGAAGAAGACAATAAATCTATCTCAAGTGGATTACATCAAGAAGGTACTAGAAAGGTTTGCAACGCAAAATGAAAAACCAGTTTCTACACCTTTGTCTGGTCACTTTAAATTAACGAAGGATATGTGTCCAAAGACACAAGAGGAGAGAGCCTATATGTCTAAAGTTCCATATGCTGCAGCAGTAGGTTCTCTAATGTATGGTATGGTCTGGACAAGGCCAGATATTGCACATGTAGTGGGAGTTGTGAGTAGGTTCATGGACAACCTAGGTAAAGAGCATTGGCAAGCTGTGAAGTGGATACTTATGTATCTAAAAGGGACAACAACAAATGCTTTGTATTTTGGAGGAATTGAAATTTTTCTAGAAGGGTATGTTGATGCAGATATGGCAGGTAACAAAGATACTCGAAGGAGCATTACTGGCTATGTGTTCAGGCTGGAGGCACAACAGTAAGCTGGGCTTCAAAGCTGTAGAAAGTGGTCTCACTTTCTACCACAGAAGCAGAGTATGTAGCAATGACGGAGGCAAGCAAAGAAATTCTGTGGCTTCACAGATTCTTAGAAGAGCTTGGATTCAAGCACGACAATCGTGTCTTGTACAGTGATAGCCAAAGCGCTATCCGTCTTGCAAAGAACTTAGCCTTTCATTCAAGGACAAAGCACATTGAGGTGAGATATCACTTCATACGTACTCTTTTGGAAGAGGTACAGCTAAAGCTAGGAAAGGTGCATACAAGTGAAAATCCTGCAGACATGTTTACAAAGGTGGTCAACCAGGAGAAGTTGAGCTTTTGCTCATCTTCAATCGACATTCAAGGATAAGAAGCCAGAATGGAAAGCAGTCACATGTTTGGTTTGGAGATCAGTCTCCAAGTGGGAGATTGTTAAGTATGGAGCCTGATTTACCCTTGTAATTTTCTGTGGTAAAAGCGCACATTTGTAAGGCCCCCATTATGAGGAGAAGCTATCGTGCATGAAGGAAAATCACTCCCCGGAATATTCCTTTTCGCCAGAATATTATGACCGGATGGCGGCCGGAAAGTGGTCGGAAAACAACCGTCGATTGGCCGGTGGCCGGTAGTCAATGGTCGGTGGCCGGTAGTCAATGGTCGGTGGTCGGAAGTCAATGGCCGGTGGCCGAATTCAATGGCTGGTGGGGCCGAATTCAAAAGCGGACTTGTCTTCTCAAAACGGCCACACATGGGCGGATTGGAGGGTCCGATTTGGACTTATTCACACAAGGGCGGCTACACATGGCTGCCTCTCATAAGAGAGGGCAACCCTTTTGGCCTATAAAAGGAGGCCATTTCTACACACATTTCATAGTGTGAAGTTGATGCAACAAGGTGAGTGTGATGTGGTGAGAGTTAAGCAAGGCGGGAGCTCCATTAAGGGTATAATCCCTTTGTAAACTACTTCTTGTTTTGAAGTGCTAAAGCCATTGAGTGGCTGCTTTCCCATGGACGTAGCCCACATTGGGTGAACCACGTATATCGTGTGTACTCTCTCTCTCTCTCTCTACTCTATAATCTCTTGTGTGTGAAATCTATCTCTCTCCATTAAGTAATCTACTCAAATATCTATTTAGCTACTTCTTATTTACTAACATCATTAAGGAACATTCTTGGCTACCTCATTCTAAAAAAGTGCAGATCCTCCAAGGTTGCAGATCTGCCCTCTCTCCCACTCTCTCTTCATTTATTATCTTTATATCTCCCACTCCATCTCTCTCTCTCTCTCTCTCTCTCTCTCATGCTTGTCCCACTCTAGCTCTAGCTTAGAGCAATGGAAAAATCCATTACCTCTGTGTGTAGCAGTATTTCTCTCTCTACACTCAGGATGATCAACAATTCAAATTCAAAGGAGATGGAGCTGCACTCCCCCTCTTTCTTCCCTCAAAAACATAATCCTTTTCTCCTATCTCTAAGTACTCTCCACTTCTTTCCTCCATAGCCACCTTCACCTGGTTGTAGGAGTCACCATTACACATTCTCACTAATTTGCTTCATTAACTAACACAAATGTCGTTCAATCCCCTACCACTGCAAGACATTACTAACAAGTCAAAATGATACCGATTAAAGATTGATTTAGAGTAGGAGTACGCTATTGTGCAACTTGATACATCTAAACCCAATGCTATGGAGACCAGCTACGGAACCATGGATGCAAGGCAATCAACTTATGGGTTGATGGCCATATTTGCCCTGGCAATCCATAACCAATGCATCACCGTCTTTTCTTGGTAATGTCATTGAGCTACTGCGTTTTATTGGAGATGGGAGAGACGAATTGTTTGGCTACTGTTGGAGATTACATTCAGCTTTTGTCAATGAAAGGGAAGCAAGAAAACATCTTTGTGTTGCCTATTCATCATTGCAAGAGAAGTACGTGAAAGACATCCAACAAGTCAGAGAGGAAGCCAACGAGAAGACGAAGTAGCTAAATGATGAGATGTCAAAGCTTATTAGAAAAGTAGAGTATCAAAAAATGGAGCAAGAGCGTCGTCTAAACAATTATGTTCAGCTACAACACACTACACATAATATGCACCAACAATCAATCATATCACAAACATTCCATTGGGCTAGCACATTCGCAAGCGCAAGAGACATGCGATGTCTATGCTATCTTCAGGCAATGGAGCTCGAAAGAAACGTATCCATCAAACTCGGTAGGAATACAAATACAAGCTTCTAATTTCATACATTTTTTGCAGGTTGCTGTAATATTATTTCAATATGCAAAAAATTGGCTCGGATGATGATGGGAATCGATTTTGATGTTGAAATGACTGGACATACTCTCCTGCAGCATATCATCAAACCAAAGGAGTTGGTGGAGCTTTTGGATGATCCATCCAAATGCTAGCATTGCTAATGTTTTGCACCAAAAGTATTCCAGTGAGATAAAGAGCATTCTGTCACCTCAGGAGATGATGGATGTATTTTTCTTTCTTATAGTGCTAAAAGAAAAGGTAACAGGCTGTATCATCTACAAACAAAGTGTACCTTAGTCTCACGGGATGTTGTGTTTGTGGAAGTTTTTGTTCAGCCCATGCTGTCATGTACTAGAGACAGTAATGTAAGATTACATGACACTTATGACACTTTGTTGCGTCTTTTCAGGTGGAAGTTTGAATGTAAATTCCAATTAGGCAAATGTGCAGCCTATAGGGGTTTCTGAAAATGTTACAGATCAGCCTATCACTTATGTAGATATACATGATGTACTTGATTAGGAAAGGACCAAGAATGAGCAAGCTAGAGGTATGCGTAAATGGTTGGTGCATACTTTGTGTGAAAGTAAATTGGATGCACCTTTGTCTAGTCATACTCATTCAGGTTCTCTCCATGCATCTTATGCATCATATTGTTATGCTTGGTTGTGTCTAGCCTATGTGATGTTGAGGAGCCTCTATCTTTTGATGAAGCACAAGATTCAAAAAATTGGATGGTTGCCATGCGATCTGAATATGATGCACTTATAAAAAATGACACATGGATTATATATGATTTTCCTCCTAGAAGAAAGGCCATTGGTACGAAGTGGGTTTACAAGTTGAAACGCAAGCCAAATGGTGAGATTGTTTGCTATAAGGCCCGACTTGTTGCAAAGGGTTATGCACATCAAAAGGTATAGATTATGAAGAGACTTTTGCTCTCACGTGTCGTATGACTACTGTGTATTTTCTATGTGCATTGGTAGCTCATTTTGTTTGGGATGTACATCAGTCAGACATTGTTACTACTTTCCTAAATGGTGACATATTTGAGGAATTTTATGTAATGCGGCCTTGCAATTTTGTCTAGAAAGGACAAGAGGATAAAATGTGTAGATGTAAGAAAGCTTTGTATGGGTTGAAGCAATCTCCTCGTGCTTGGTATGAGAAAGCTGACACTCATTTGGCCAAACGAGGCTTTCGTAATGGTCCAACAAAAAGCACATTGTATGTAAAGTGTGAGGGTGATATACTTGTAATGGAAATGGCCTATGAACTTTGAGAGTAGCGGAATTAGGAAATTAGATGAAGCACTTTTGTGAGTTACTTTGTGAGCATAGCGGGTGAACTTAATTGATGGTAGCAACATAAACATGGTACTTAGTTAACTTCACATGAACAATACTTTTGCAAGAGAGAGAGAGAGCTTAGGGAACATGACAACAGTTGAGGACCCGAATCATACAGAGCTGGTCCCCCCTCCAATAGGCATTTGTATTATAGTTTCTCCCATCAAGAGACACTTGGTACAATATAATCTTTGTGTTCGTTGTGACCTAGGTGATGCAACAAAGATGGAAAGCTTCATGCATCAGAAGCATAACATAAAATTTGTAGAAAGCATTAACTATCCCACGCCTCAGTCCCAAGGCCTCAAACACCTTAGAAGGTGGAGAGAGCTAGCGGGGAAAGAGGATAGGGAAGAGGAAGAAGAAACATTCCATAGGAGAAAGAAATAGTTCCTCCCTTATCGTCACTCTTCTTGCTAGCATACATAATAGCATAGTAATGAAGATGGAAAAGATGACAAGCTTAAGCATTGAAGCATGGCTCTTGGTTAGATTTGCATTTCATATCCAAGAGTGTTGGTGTAGACTCTCACTTCTCACAAGCTTGGAGAAGGAGGTGGAGTTTCTCAACTTTCACCAAGTGAGAATGATCCACAAAATGAGTGTGTGTGTGTGTGGTGTATACCCCCCCAACACCCCCCTTACTTGCTTGGGGCGAGTTCTAGCCTTTCCACATGCTTCAAGCTCATTGGACCCCTCTCCCCCGAGCCAATCACATGCAGCATGCATTCAAGTACATGGGTAGTCTTTGGACAAGTGTCCTCCTTACCCTTTAGAGAGAGAGAGAGAGCTTGAAAATATCTAGATATTTGTTGGATGGAACTAGAAGCTCATTGGATCCCTCTTTAGCCCAACCAATAGCATTCAAGCACACCATGTGGCTAAGCATAGGGAGAGTCTAACATGTGTCCCATGTGCCCCTTGAGAAAAGGGGTGCCCTTTGGGTGAGTCGGTGGTTAAGTCAAAGATTCCCCTAACTTTGGGACTTTACCCCTCCTTGTAGGGTCTCGTTTTGACTCAAGCACCTTACCCCCCCATGCAGGGGAATCTTCTCAAGCACCTTTCTCATTAAGTTTGTAGGGTCTCTTTTTGACTCAAGCACCTTACCTCCCATGCATGGGAAGCCTCCTCTTGGTCCCCTACTGAGATAAGTCTAGAAGCACTTATTGCACATTGCTCTTTGGTAGACCATCTCCTTTTGGACCCGTATTGAGATGCAATGATCTCTCCTTTTGGTCCCCTGCTAAGATAGGTCTAGAAGCACATGTCTCTATTCTAACTCTTGTTCCCGTTTATTCTCCCACATTAAATGATCAGTTTAATATGAGAAAATCATTTGGGTAAGCTAGATATTAATTTTTTTTACATTGCTTGGAGAAGGAGGTGGAGTTCCTCAACTTTCACCAAGTGAGAATGATCCACAGAATGAGTGTGTGTGTGTGTGGTGTATACCCCCCCAGCACCCCCCTTGCTTGCTTGGGCCGAGTTCTAGCCTTTCCACATGCTTCAAGCTCATTGGACCCCTCTCCCCCTAGCCAATCACATGCAGCATGCATTAAAGTACATGGGTAATCTTTGGACAAGTGTCCTCCTTACCCCTTAGAGAGAGAGAGAGAGAGAGCTTGAAAATATCTAGATATTTGTTGTATGGAACTAGAAGCTCATTGAACCCCTCTTTAGCCCAAACAATAGCATTCAAGCACACCATGTGGCTAAGCATAGGGAGAGTCGAACATGTGTCCCATGTGCCCCTTGAGAAAAGGGTGCCCTTTGGGTGAGTGGGAGGTTAAGTCAAAGATTCCCCTAACTTTGGGACTTTCCTCACACGTTGAGAGATAAGATTCTCCTTAAGCTTCTTCAAAAGCTTCTTGAACTTTTGTAGTCCATGAATACTTAACGTTCTTTTTTGTTAAGCCATATAATGGGCTTGCTATTAGCGATAATTTTTTTAATGAAGCATCTATATTATGCATACATACCTATGAATATTCATACCTCTTGTAGATTCCTTGGATTAGGCCATCCTTTTATTATCTCTAACTTTGTTGGATCCATACGGGTGCCATCTTTAGAGATAATCTGACCTTAATATTGAATCTCTTGTAGAAAAAAATCACTTATTTTGGTATTAATGAAAATCTTATTCTCTCCTCACAACTTGAAATTTTACCTGGAGGTGTCCCTTTATTGCAAGGATATGGTGTTCCCCGACTCGTTAGCGTCTATGTACATGCTCTCTTCCATGTAGGTGAAGTAGATTCTCCTTTCAGGGAACTTCATGTTGGAAGCCATGCGGTTAAACCATGGTTCCCCAACGATAACATTCTCATGTTTGAGAGGGGAGATGAAGAAATCCTTTTTGTCCACATAGCTTTGGACATGAAGCCTTAATTTTCCAATTAAGGAAGTAGCTGAGATGTCGTATCCCTTGATAGCTCCATTGGCTTTCAATGCATCTCCCATTTCGTGGGCTTGTATGCCTATCTTAGAGGTAAAATGAGGTTGTGATTTGAACCAGGGTCAAAAAAAATAAAGGCATCATGCTCTTCCATCTTTCCCCAAGCATAGGAAAGGAGAAATCCTTGGCAATGAGCATCCTCTTTTGGAGCTTCAAACATAGAGGCTCTAGGAGTCTCATTGCGAGCAATTCTCTTGGGGCAAGGAGGATAACCATGGTCTTGCTCCCCACACTGAAAACATTTGTGGTCCTTACGAAAAGTTTCTAGCTCTTTAGGAGAGAGTTTATATTACCTTTGTAAACTACCTTCTCCTTGGACCGATTGTTGTTGTTTTTGTTGGAATAGCCTTGGTAAGAATTTTGGGCATTGATTTTCCCCCTTTGCATTACTTTTGTCTTTATTTTCCATGGGCTTGACATTTCGTCTAGCCCCTTGTTGTAAATTGATGCGCGAAGCAACCATGGTGTGGTGGATTACTTCAGCGATAGAACCAGGCCGTTGAGAGTTGATATACTCGGCCATCTCTTTGGGTAATCCCACACAGAATTGTTGCTTTTTCTTGACAAAGTCTATCTTTTGAAAGACAATAGCCTTGAGATATAAATCCCAAAACTTTTCCACATATTGGTGGATAGACTCATGAGAGAGAAGCCTCGAACTCCTCCATTTAGTAAGCACTTTGTCCTTTGCATCGCTTGCAAGGAATTGCTTCATGATAGAAACTCGTAGAGTTTTTTATGTCTTTGGGGCTTTGCCGTTTCCACGAAGGCTAGCCCACCATTGATGAGCTGATTTTTGGAAGTGCATAGCTACATGGCGTATCTTGGAGGACTTCGTGAAACCCTCATCTCCAAAGGCCGCATCAAATTGTTGGATGAAGGCCAATACTTTGTCAGTAGCACCAAAGGTGCCATCATAGGTGAGAAAAGAGATACTCTTTTCTCGTATCTCTTTTCTCCCTCTTTAAACTTCTTGAGCTTTTGTGACCTTCACCATGCACGATAAGATTTGCAATGTCCTCCCCTCTTGTATTCTCTAGGAGAATAACTATTGCTTTCGTTGGTAGAGGAGGAAGGTGAAGAAGAAGGAGAAGAGGGTGACTTCTTTCTTGTCCTTTTCTTCCTTTTTTTCCTCTCTTCCCTTTTTGAAGTGATGAAGAGAATGACTATGGGTTGACGGTTTCATCTTGGGAGTCCATCGTCTTCGTGGAGCCACATCTTCTAAGGAACTTAAGGATTCATTAATTTCTTGTTCTTTGGATTCCTCCTCTCGTATGGGAGAGACTCCTATTTTGGGGGTCTCATCAAGAGGCCTCCTAAGCTCTCTCTCCTCTTGGGAGGAAAGGAAATCCCATAAGCAAGAAGTTGTTAACTTCGGCTTGCAAAGCGGGGTTGCCCATATCTTGTTGCAACCTAGTAGCAAGTTAATTAACAAACATGGGTGCATCATCATTAGCACCGTCATGTGCAAAATCAAAGTTATCAATGTTCATTCTACTCTCTTGGTTATTGTCAGCCATGTTAATTAAACTTATGTGTTTACGTAGTGTATGCATTGGAAATTCAAAACCTTAGTTGCTACTCCTCTTAGCCTTTGAAAATAGGCACTTAAGTATCTACACCCACGGCTCGAATTAGTTAATTATAGAGAGTAGTGGAGTGGGTTTAACATAGCAGAGTTGCCGAGGGATAGCCCCTTTCCGACTTCTTATGGCTCAATAATGGTAAAGCCGTAGGCAAGTCTAAAAAGATCCATTATTAAGACCAAAGCTCCCAAGGTGTGCACCATATCCCATAGTGGGCTTAACAAAATCTGATAATAGATCCCATTTCCACTTACCCTTATATAATTAACAAAATCAACCAATAATAGACTACTTAAGGACCCCTCTTCTTAAGCAAGAAAGGAGAAACCAAATACTTTGATACTAGTGTAATGGAAATGGCCTATGAACTTTGAGAGTAGCGGAATTAGGAATTAGATGAAGCACTTTTGTGAGATTACTTTGTGAGCATAGCGGGTGAACTTAATTGATGGTAGTAAACTTGGCATGAACAATAATTTTGCAAGAGAGAGAGTTTAGATAACATGACAACAGTTGAGAACATGATTCATACGGAGCCGGTCCCCCCTCCAATAGGCATTTGTATTATAGTTTCTCCCATCAAGAGAGACTTGGTACAATACAATCTTTGTGTTCCTTGTGAACTAGGTGATGCAATGAAGATGAAAAGCTTCATGCATCACAATCATAACATAAACTTTGTACAAAGCATTAACTATCCCAAGCCTCAATCACAAGGCCTCAAGCACCTTCGAAGGTGGAGAGAGCTAGCAGGGACTGGGGATAGGGAAGAGGAAGAAGAAACATGCCACAAGAGAAAGAAATAGTTCTTCACTTATCATCACTCTTCTTGCTAGCATACATAATAGCATAGTAATGAAGATGGAGAAGATGGAAAGCTTAAGCATTGAAGCATGGCTCTTGGTTGGATTTGCATTCCATAGCCAAGAGTGTTGGTGTAGACTCTCACTTCTCACAAGCTTGGAGAAGGAGGTAGAGTTCGTCAAATGTCACCAACTGAGAATGATCCACAAAATAAGTGTGTGTGTGGTGTATACCCCCCCCACCACCCCCCTTGCTTGCTTGGGGCGAGTTCTAGCCTTTCCACATGCTTCATGCTCATTGGACCCCTTTCCCCCTAGCCAATCACATGTAGCATGAATTCAAGTACATGGGTAGTCTTTGGACAAGTGTCCTCCTTACCCCTTAGAGAGAGAGCTTGAAAATATCTAGATATTTGTTGGATGGAACTAGAAGCTCATTGGACCCCTCTTTAGCCCATCCAATAGCATTCAAGCACACCATGTGGCTAAGCATAGGGAGAGTTTGACATGTGTCCCATGTGCCCCTTGAGAAAAGGGGTGCCCTTTGGGTGAGTGGGAGGTTAAGTCAAAGATTCCCCTAACTTTGGGACTTTTCCCCTCCTTTTAGAGTCTCTTTTTCACTCAAGCACCTTAGCCCCCCATGCATGGGAAGCTTCTCAAGCACCTTCCTCATTAAGGTTTTAGGGTCTCTTTTTGACTCAAGCACCTTACTCCCCATGCATGGGAAGCTTCTCAAGCACCTTCCTCATTAAGTATATATTTTGCTCATCGCGGGTAGCGAGATGATTCCGCGGTTAGCAGAGATTGAGCTGAGGTTATCGGCTCTCTTTTGTTCCTCGCGGTTAGCGGGATGCCTCACGGGTAGCGGGATGCCTTGCGGTTAGCGAGATGGGAAGGTTGTGCAATTTGCGGTTAGAAAATAAATCCTTTGCAAAGGCTCTGTTGGTTAGATAGAGAAAGTCCGCGGGTAGCGGCAACTCATGAGAAATCGGAAAAGTTATTTTTGTTGAATAATAGAGTTGTTTTCATTAGGCTTTGTTTGAATTGTTTTGGTATTGTTTGAAGGGCTTTATAAAAGAATCTGTGTTCAGAAATAATTAAGGAGCATTGTTTGTATATGTAAAACAGTGTGATAGTAATTAGAAAACAAGCTAAAAAGTGTGAGTGTGGGGTGGAAAGTGGGGGCTAGCTCAGGTTGCCAGTCAAGGATGGGTGGTCTCGATTAGTAGAGAAACTCGCCACTCCCTGTTATTAAGAGAAGTGAAATTAGAGACTCATCATACCAAGAGTCAAGATGTCCCAAATCTATGTGCCCACAAGATTACTAGTTAGTTTAGACTAAGTCTCATATCATATTTATGGTTTATGGATGGCGGATGTGCCTCTTAAACATGGGGAAAAAGGTGTTGTTTATGAATTGTAAATATATCAATGGGATTTCATCTTTATGTTAGGAAAAAAATTTCATTGGAATCTTAGATTTATCGACCTACCTTGTGGCGTATGACCCTTATAACCATGTAAATGATGGATAGAGGACTTTCTCTCTTATGTTGCTCGTATCTCTACTTTATGGAAACGGAGTAGGGTGTCATCAATGGAACAGGAGAATAAAGGAAGGCTATCTATCAAGTTTCCCCAATATTCTCGAGGTTGGGGACCTTACAATCCTGCTAATGTCACTCATTACCAAACTTTCGGATGCCTCATTTATCTCTGCAACATGAGGCCGGATATTCAGTTTGTAGTCTCACAGGTCAGCAGATTCATGCATAGCCCAGGGTCTAAGAATTGGCAGGCTGTCAAGAGGAGTTTTTTGCTACTTGAGTGGCACTTTACATCTTGTCTTGTTCTATCCCAAGGGAAGATCATTGCCGCTAGATTTACATGCTTTTTTGGACTCAGATTGGGCTAGTTGTTTTGACACGCAAGTGTCCACAAGTGGTTTTTGCTTCATGCTCAACACTTCATGCATCTCATGGTTGAGCAAGAAGCAACCTACGTGGCCGTTTTGAATTGTGTGGCTGAGTACAAGGAAGTCTTCACAACTACGGTTGAGTGTGTATGGCTCAGACGCCTTATGGTGGTTGATTTGAGTGTTGGATAGGACACTGCCAATGCTATCTACACTGACAGTCACAACGCATTGGCAATTGCAAGGAACCCAATTTTTCTTGCTCGCACAAAGCACATTGAGGTGCATTACCAGTATGTCATGGAGAGGCTTTCAGCAGGAGAGGTCAGTTTGGCGTATGTGCCAACACTAGATAACCTTGCACATTTTTTCACAAAGGCATTGTCTCGTGAGAAGTTTGAAGCTTTCCACAAAGCTTTGGGCTTACTCCTATTTGTGGATTGATCATGTCCTCAGGGCGTGGCACTTCCCTATACTCTATGTGCTAGCTCTCATTCACTGCATCAGTACCGGGGGGATTTGTTACCATATAATGTGGTAGTGATGTGTGTGAACACACTTAGGACCATCGGGACATTTTTTCCCTCACTAGGAGGTTTTTTCCTCGGTGCATTGTATATACGCCCATCACTCTAGGGCTATCTTATCTTTTCCGTTGCACACTAAGTAATACACTCTCTATTGTATGCCTTGAGCTTCCTTTGTCTTCTCTAAGTTATGTGTGTTTTCTTGCGAACCTAATTCCAACAGGTTGCTGTCACCACAAAATTATGATGATTGGTATTTGATTCAGGTTCTCTTGACATGCAACCATATTAGATTCCTATACCTGCTATCTGTTGCCACCCTTTTTTAAAAGCTCTTCTCTCAAACACTATGCAATTGCAGGCACCTGAGGATATTTGCATGTGCAACAATTTTTTGTAAAGCTACCCAAAAAATGGTCCTAATACGTGGTGCCCTGCGTGATTTTGTGATGAGACAAAATTTACATTGCCACTCCAGGTGCTTTTTTTTTGTGACTCATACCACTTGTGTCGACATTTTTCTCCATTGCTTGAATTTAATGATGAAGGCATAAGAACTAGACATTCAGTTATAAAAATAATTTTCTTCATTGAGATAGCAATTGAATTTACACATTGTGCATTTGCAATGCACTTTTGTCAATCCACGTATTGACCACATATGTTGTGAGCAAATATACACAGTGCAATGCACTCTCTAGTATCTGAAAGTATGCATACAACAGAGCTATGAAATTTTCAATGTAATTACAAACATGAGGATTAGTTATATACCCACTACGATTTGTAGACAAAAAGACACATCTAAAACTTCACATTGTTTGTGTATATAGAGGTTCACGGTATTTTAATTTGCTCAACCATTTTTGCATGTAACAAAGAATAATCAGCTTAAACATTGGAACGACGATAATTATTTTCACAACACAAATAGAAGCAATAACATCTATGATTCTCATGCACTAATAATCTTTCACAATACACAATGTACTCTCTATCTAAGCCAATGCATAAAACAAGACTATAAAAAATTCACTACGGTTACACAATTGAGGACTACTTTTACCCGATCAAGGATTGTAACCCCCTTATGCATTCATTTCAATATATAAAAGCTATTTTCACCCAATTAAGGATTACAACCCTCATATTGTGCAGTGAAAAACACTGTACATCAGTTCAAACCTATGATGGTGTGAAATGCAAAACTTCAAGGATCTTTATATACCCAGTTTACTAGTATAGGACATCCAACCCTTGACTATCGACAACTCGTTATTTAAGTATGCTCATCTTCTAAAACCTAATTCAGCCCTTTTATGGACCAGTGGCTTCCTCGCAATGAGGATGACTCTTCGAAGATTCAATTTGTTTGGCATTGTACCTTTGTCTTCGGTGAAGGATTTAATTTTCTTTAGAAGCAGTTATCATATTAAGAATCATGCTCGACCCAAAAAAAGGACCTATGACTTTGTAACCTTAGGTCAATTCACAAGGAGATAATTGTACCTGGTGCTAAGATACACTCCCCATGAATTTTTCTAGTCAAATGCCAAAGATAGTAGAGGTTTTACTATATACATATGAGCACGCAAGGAGTTTTTATTTTCTTGATGGGACTAAAGAATACCCGACGAGGTTACATGCTCTAGTGGTTTTTGTAGGTTACCATGAGAGTCACGTTAATAACTAGTATAATCATGTATTTTTCATGTGTAATTTCTCATGTTATTATGGTAATCACCTAATCATGATCACGTCAGTGAAATCCCTGCAAGTAGCTCTTAAAGTGGATTATATCCACAAAGCTTGCTTATGACCTAAAAAAAAACTTGGAATCTTTTGGGGCTAGTGATTTCATCTTTAGAGTTTGGTTTAAATAGCATTTCTAAACCTAACTTGAGCCAAAAAATGTGTGTTGTTTTTTGGTCAATTTTCATAAAATTGGCATTAGACCACCTTTAAAGTGCTACATAGATAGCATGGATAATTCTCGAGAATTTTTCTTGCTTCTACTAGCTAGAAAGCCTATGTATTGGAAGCTATGACCCATTTATGAAAAAATCTTTTTGCTGATTTATTAATTAAAATCACACTAATTGGTGAAAATTTTGGAAGTGTTTTTTAAATTATAAGGCAAGTTTGAGTGCGGTCATGGAGTGGTTACTATGTAAGTAATTCTTCTTCCTTGAGTTTTGGGGCCCCTAAGACCCTAAATAGCAAACAACATAGAGGTGGGAGTGATTTTGCTTTTTCATAGAATTAGAATCATTTTGAGTTGCGATCATGTTGTCTTCAAATTTCTAAATTTCACTCAATCAACATGGTGCCTTTGAAGCTTAGGTCCAAATATAAGCATACAATATCAATTTGGCACCAACTTAACATGTTTATAAGAGATATGAAAGGCCACATTGTGGATGTCATTTTTTTATTCGTGCAGTTTTTGTACTTCATAGGTGTGTTCCAAATTGTCTTATGAAGATAGGTTTGATGATTTTGATGCCTTCTATACCTGAACATAAAAGTAAAGAATCAAAGTGTGTAAAATGGAAGGATTTTTAAAGGTAAAGATAGGTGTAGGCATAGAAACATCGATGATAGATCAAGAGAACAAGAAAAAATGTAATTTTTTTGTACTTAATTCTATTTCCAAACAAAATTTTTTGGGCCTATACCACATACATTGGTCAAGAACCCATTGATGTTCATAGGAAAAATATCCTTGATCGCTAGAGAATTTTGTGTAAAATTGGGGTTTCACATAGAAAATATGTTGTTTTTGGCCAATTTCAGTACTCCTTTGGCTTTGAAAGCTCCTCATCACCATATAATCAAGAGTTATGAGTGTTTCTTATTTTTACCACATAAAGTGTGGTCTTAGCTTTGAGTTTATGTAAGGACTTCTTAAAACACATACATATGATATTAGTATTGAATTTTTTCCCCAAACCCTTAAAGGATACTTTTATGTTCTCTTAGGTTACCAAACTAGTTTTAAAGAACAAGACTTTGAATAGACCAGAGCCCACGAAGAGAATATTATCAACCATAGGGTGTCGAAACCCCTTGTTGATTTTAGCAGCAATGTTATGCATATGTGACAATTGGAATTAGGGTTGCAGAGAAACGCACACAGCTTGGAGAAGACGAAGGAAGCTTAAGGCACACAATAGAGAGTGTGTTACTTAGTGTGCAATGGAAAGATAGATAGCTCTAGAGTGATGGGTGTATATACAATGCTCGGGGGAAAAAACCTCCTATAAAGGGAAAAAATGCCCCGACGGTCCTAGTGTGTTCACACACATCACTACCACATGTATCTGGAAACAAATCCCCCCTGGAGTGATGCGGTGAACGACAGCTGACACATGAGTAAAGGGAAGTGCCATGCCCTGAGGACATGATCAGTCCACAAAGGGGAGTAAGCCCAAAGCTTTACGGAATGCTTCAAGCTTCTCACGAGGTAATGCCTTTGTGAAAAGATCTACAAGGTTGTCTTGTGTTGGTACATAAGCTAATCTGATCTCTCCTGCTGAGAGCCTCTCCCTGACATAGTGGTAATGCACCTCAATGTGCTTTGTGCGAGCATGCAAAACTGGGTTCCTCGCAACTGCCAATGCGCTCTGGCTGTCAGTGTAGATAGTGTTGGCAGTGTCCTGTCCAACACCCAAATCATCCATAAGGCGTCTGAGCCATACACACTCAACCGTAGCTGTGAAGACTACCCTGTACTCAGCCTCACAACTCAAAGTGGCCACAGTAGGTTGCTTCTTGCTCAACCATGATATACATGAACTGCCAAGCATGAAACAAAAACCACTTGTGGACACTCGTGTGTCAAAACAACTAGCCCAGTCTGAGTCCAAAAAAGCATGTAAGTATTGCGGCAATGATCCCCCTTAGGATAAAACAAGCCAAGATGTAAAGTGCCACTAAGGTAGTGGAAAATCCTCTAGACAGCCTGCCAATGCTTAGACCCTAGGTTATGCATAAATCTGCTGACCTATGAGACTGCAAATTGAATATCTGGCCTCGTGTTGCATACATAAATGAGGCAGCCAAGAGCAGTTTGGTAAAGAGTGACATTAGCAGGATCGCCAGCATCATGTAGACTCAACTTCAAACCTGTTTCCATGGGAGTGGCAATAGGTTTGCAATCCTCAAGTCCAAACTTACATAACAATGTCTCTATGTAACTTTTCTGACACAAGGCAATACCACCATCACACTGCTTAAATTGTATACCCAAGTAATGATGCAACAGCCCCAAATCTTTCATCTTGAAAGTAGCATTCAAATCAGCCTTAAATTCAACAATATGCCTCTCATTTGGTCCAATGATCAGCAAATCATCGACATAAAGAACCACAATGAGAAGTACATCACCCCCACGCTTTACATACAATGTGCTTTCTGTTGGACTGTTACGAAAGCCTCGTTTAACCAAATGAGTCTCAGCTTTCTCATACCAAGCACGAGGAGATTACTTCAACCCATACAAAGCCTTCTTACATCTGCACACTTTGTCCTCTTGTCCTTTTATGGCAAAACCGCGAGGCTACGTTACATAAACTTCCTCAAATACGTCACCATTCAAGAAAGCAGTAACAGTGTCTGATTGATGTACATCCCAACCAAAATGAGCTGCCAATGCACATAGAAAACACACAATAGTCATACGACAAGTGGGAGCAAAAGTCTCTTCATAATCTATGCCTTTTTGTTGTGCATAACCCTTTTCAACAAGTCGAGCCTTATGGCAATCGATCTCACCATCCGGCTTGCGTTTCAACTTGTAAACCCACTTCGTACCAATGGCCTTTTTGCCAGGAGGCAAATCACATAAAGCCCATGTGTCATTTTCTATAAGTGCATCGTATTCTAATTGCATGCCAGCCATCAATTTTCTGAATTCTATGCTTCATCAAAAGACAGAGGCTCCTCAACATCATGTAAGCTAGACACAACCAAAGAATAACACTCGAATGCATATGATGCATGGCGAGAGCCTGAACTAGTACGACTAGACAAAGGTGCATCCAATTTACGGTCACGCAAAGTGTGCACCAGCCATTTTGGCATACCTCTAGCTTGCTCATTTTCAGCCCTTTCCTCATCAAGTACATCATGTACATCTGCATCAATAATAGGCTGGTCTGTAACATTTTCAGAAACCCCCATAGGCTGTACATTTGCCTCATTGGAAATTACATTCGTATTTCTACCACTGAAAAGAGGCAACAAAGTGTCATAAATGTCTTCTGAGCTTACATTATTGTCTCTAGTACATGATAGCAAGGGCTGAACAGAATCTTCCACAAACACTACATGTCGTGAATCCAGAATACGCTTTTTTTGCGGATGATATAACCTGTAACTTTTGCTTTCAGCACTATAACCAACAAAAATACATTTGACATCCTTATCATCCAATTTTCTACGCTGTGTTTGTGGCACCAAAGCATATGCCAAACAGCCAAAAACACGCATGTGCTCAACATGCCATGCTTCATATGGCGTAATAGACTACAAAGCTATCGTAGGACACTTGTTAAGTACATAAGTGGCACACATGATGGCCTCAAGCAAAAAACAATGCATCAAACCTTGACTTTTGACCATACATCGTGCCATTTCCGTCAGTGACCTGTTTTTCCTCTCAACAACACCATTTTGCTGAGGTGTATAAGGCACTGTACATTGGTGTTTTATCCCACGACTAGCCAGAAATGCATTAAATTCATGAGACATATACTCCCCCCCTCGATCGGAACGGAGGGTGCCCATAGTACATTTCGAGACATTTTCATCCATAACCAGAAATTGTTTGAAGCACAAAAAAACTTCGGACTTCGCTTTAAGCGGAAATACCCATGCATGTTTGGAGTAATCATCAATGAAAGTCACGAAGTATAGGTCATTTCCCAAGGATGGATTTTGCATGGGCCCACAAACATCACTGTGCACAAGCTGCAACCTTCATGTGGCTGAACTGAACCATCCTTTGGAAACTTAGAATGCTGCATCTTACCCAAAATGTAGCCTTCACAAACATGTTTGACAGGTGCTTCAAGAGGCGGCAAAGAAGCAACCATATCAGATTTCTGCAAACGCAGCAAACTGGCAAAATTTAGATGACCAAAACGTGCATGCCAAAGTTTTGCATCTGAAATAGCCCTTGAATCTGCAACAACATTTGCAAAATTTTGTCCACACTTTTCATACAAAGTGAGCTTATACAACCCATGGCACAAAAGGCCAGATGCAACAATTTCATCATAAAAACTGAGATCATGAACTGTACATCTGTCATCCACAAATTTGACTACAAGTCCAAGTCTAGCAAGTGCGGATACAAACAAGAGATTTTTCTTGATCCCAGGTACATAAAGTGCATCAACAACTGTGAAGGAACTTCCATTTGCAGCAGTAAGCACAATCTTTCCAACTCTTTGAACTGGATAAGAGGCATTGTTGGCACAAGTGACAGAATTCCCATGAGGGACAGACTCGAGAGAGGTGAACAATTCACAATATGAGGTAATGTGCTTTCTTGCACCATTGTCGAAATACCACACATATGAATCTGCAGCAACTGACAAGCATGCATCATGGACACCAGAATTGTAAGTGCACTCTGCACTAAAAGCCCATTCTGCATCAACATCAGCAAAACAGTCTCCTTTCACAGAAGACTCAACAACATTAAGAAAAAATTGGACCCCCTTGGGGCCATGTAAGGATTCCTAATTTTAAGGGATTAAGGCTAATTTTGTAGGGGATGGAGGGAACAAAGACAATAAATAGGGCTACTTTTGTAGCTCTCTCTCTAACTTCTCTCTAGATAGGACTCAGGGGGGGGGGGGGGGGGGGGGGGGGGAAGTAGAGAATGAGGGTGGTAAAGTAGGAGGAAGAGGGGGGGTAAAGTAGGGGAGAGAGGGGGGTAAAAAGAGAGAGAGAGGAGTAAAAGTAGAGAGAAGAACCATTCTCTCTCTACCTATCACCAAACAAAGAGAGTAAGTAGTTATGAGAAAATCTCCTTTTTCAGCTCGTGCATCAATTCATCCCAAAAAATGATTTTTTTATAAAATCTTCAAAATGGATCTTTTAAGCTTTAAAAAGGTCCCTATATATATATATATATATATATATATATATATATATATATATATATATATATATATATATATATATATATATATATATATATATAAAACAATATTTTTTTAGAAGAATCTAGCTTTTATAAGCTCCAAATCTAAAATTCCTTGGGTCCCTCTCTACATTAATTCCAAGAATAAATAGATAATGCCACATCATCAAAACGTCCATCTAATAAAACCTAAAAATTTAAATTTTTTAAATTTAAAAATTTCCCTCCTTTGAGCTCAAAAATTGAACCTATATATATCTACATATGAAAAAATATATTTTTAAGTCTTTTTATCCCAAAAATTGTCTGTTTATTCCAAAAAGTATATCTTATCTATCTTTTTCCCCATCATAACTTTCCACCATGTCTCTTCGCGACATAACCAATGAATCACGTGCGCCGTCATCTACTAGGTCAACTAATGTCAGTCTACGTCTACTGATCGAATTTGCTCTCACAAAAAAAATGACGAGAAAGCATCTCAACTGACATCCGTACGACGGTTTCGAGGAGAAGCCAATGTTGACTTGTGGCTTGATAGAGGGTTGTATCCAAAAGATCCACTCGTGGACTGTCATCCGACATTCCGTACACTCCCAAGATGAGAAGGAGAACTTGGTCTTCTTGGGTATTGTAAGAGATTGGGCTCCAATCATGCAGGTGCGTCGGCATGGTTCCGACAACAATGTCAAGTGTTACACATTCATTCCACAAATCTTCAACAACAACTACATTCCACAGAGAAACAACTCAAAGATCTTAAAGAGGAGATGAAAGCTACAGAAACAGAGGTAACTAAGCTACATATTGCAATGATGCACCTAAAAGCCACTCCATTTGGCATGCATGAGCGTAAGAGGGAGTTCTCTTCCATTACAAAATTAGCCTCTAATGGAGGGGCACGTAAGAAGCGGATCACGGCAACCATGTATTTTTTTTAATTCACAGTGTTCATCACTTATAATAATTTCCATCAATTTGTAACTCGGTTCACCTTTTGAAATAGGACATATATACAAGATGTGTGTGGAAGTCTTAGACAAGAGCACCGTTGCAATCTTCTCCTAGGATGCATCTCAAAGGAAGATATACTTTACATCCAAGGTTGCGAAAAGGCCAAACACATGAAAGATGCCATCACAAAGGAGATCCTAAAAAAGATCTCTAACCTTGTGTCTGAGGATGATGTCCAGAGAGCTTGTGATGAGGTTGGGATCAACACAAATGCATACCATGCACTTCATGGATTGATGAAAGATGCATTACGAGAGCAAGGCATCACCGAGAATTTGTTTCCTATTCCACATAGGGTACGACTTGCAAAAAAAGCAAAAAATGATCTCGTTCGGGAATCCCTTGGCGAACACAAACACATTGAAGGATCCATGATGTACTCTTCCACAAGTGCCAAGTCACGTGGTAATATAAAGGGGGTCAATACTATTCCTAATGGGGAAAAGTCTTTTGGTTATCATCAATTCAAAAATATTTTCGTTGACTTGAAACGACTACAATGAGCTATGGTTAAATTTTATGCTTTGTCTCCACAAGGTAATACAAATTGTAATGTCATTTTTTATCTGTATTGAATATCATTTAGTATAACAATTCGATTCCTGTGTTGTTTCAGTACTTGGACAGAAGCTCATATTTATTCTTAAGCTAGATGAATGTCAAATTGTCAAAGGACAGAGATTGGAACGTATGAGTGTGACACTCATGAATGAGGCAATGGTTTTTGCAAAAGTCGATGCTATCGGTGATCATTCTCAGAAACCATCATTTAGTGTACAATCGGAAAAGTAAATATGGTGGTTAGGAGCTTTTGAATTTCCGAAAGAGACTCATGAGGTGTTGGCATGGGTCTTCTCTATGATCCCGTGGATCACAGAGGTTATTAAGGCACAACTAGAGGGAGAAAAGCTAGAAGTAGATGGAGTAGGTACATTTGATGTTGAGTGGCACTTAGGAGGCGATCTAAAAACAATCACATGTATACTTGGGTGTAAACAAGGTGCTTCATCACTTCTTCCTTGTCCATATTGTGTACGAGGATACAAGGAGAGTACTCGTGGCTCCACATCTTCAAAGAAAAGTGTCAAGGGAAGTCAGGCAACAGGGTCAATGGATGATGATGCAAGGGAATGGGTGTGCTCGGTGTTGAAGTGTCCTATCATGGAGGTCCCCAATCGGTTGACAAAAGATAGAACATGGCATCCCATTATAAATTTTCCACTTACAAATGTACACTTTTGCACTTTGCATGCCTTCATGCGCATATTTGATCGCTTGTTAAAGCTTCACATAGAGTACGCTGTCACAATGAAACCACTTTCCAGATCCATGGAAGCCATTGGAATAGTTGAAGAAATTCTAAATTTGATTGGATGTCATGGTGGCAATGTTTCTATCATTGGTGAGGTGGAAAATATGCATGAAGTGCCACAAAAAGTATCTATGAATGGTGTGAAAGAATGTAGGTTTTTCAAGAAACCACAGACGCGAAAGGAGAGGGGTGAGGAGGATGCTCCATGGAAGCTATGGAAAGCGCTTTGTAAGTGTACGACAGATCAAGATTCAAATCCCGTGCTTGTAAATCTGCGCAAGCAAGTGTGGCACCACTTCGAGTTAGTGCTTCAAATCATGTGGAAACCCCAAACCACAAGCGAGCAACAAAATTTGTTCAAAGATCACATTTCTAATTTCACTAAAGCATTTGTGCAAGCGTGGGGAGAGAGCAATATCACACACTACATGGTAAGTTACTTTGTTCGGTTCAAATTTTGATGTTATACATAAACATTCATTTGATCTAAGCATTTTTTCTTGATGCAACATATTTTGTATGCGCATGGAGCATTCTTTATGTCAAAATATGGTTCATTAGACATGTGGAGCACTCAAGGAATGCAGAAATCACATTATCGAGCCAAAGGTGTTTACTTTAAAAATACACGTCATGGTGGTGGAACTACGAGATCCAACTATATGAAGGAGATGTTTGATTCGTTCTTTCGTTGTTCTTTGGGGAGATGTCATGCCATAGAGCGAGCGCAAAAGTCAAGTCTTGCCAAGGAGGATAGGAGACAATCTCGACTTAATGCTAAAGAGAAATGGAGAAACTCCACCGGACCCCTTAATCATGCTAGGTGGCGTGAAAATCGTTATAGAGTGGGCAAACGTTAACATGTAAAACAAATGATGCTATGCAATGTAATGTTTATGTTTGTAGATGTCTTTGTTGAGTTGCATATAATACTTCTCCATTTATCCATTTTTTGTTTTTTATATTTTGATGATATTAAGAGTTTTTTTAAGTGGCCTAGTCAAGTGTGAAGAGACCTATTTTTTTAAATAGGGGGCTTTTAGAGAAGAGGGAGTCTCATTTTCAATATTGCCCCTTCTTACACAATGGCACGCACAAAGCAAACAGCAAGAAAAGATCAACCTTTTTTTGCTCACCCTCTCTCATCCGTCCAAGGTGCTCAAAAACCACCTTGGATACACGAACAAGAGCGACTAGCAGAGATGGAGAGGGAATGGTCAGGTGAAGAGAAACAAGATGGACAACCTTCACGCAAGAAGAAACGGGTAGTGACTTCAGACACTGAAACCGAGACGGACAGCGAAGCACCAAGCCCACCATGGAGTAGATAGGAGATCCCAAGCAATCATCGAGTCCTGGCTGGGAAGACATTTCCACGTGGCTTCGGAGCTCTGCCGCCAGATGAGCCTAGACGTGATCATGGGTTACTAAATGCAGAGGATTTTGAGGATGTAGAAGACGAGCCTGTTGGAGTGCACAGTGGAGTTGAAGAGCCAGTCGGAGCACATGGTGGGCTTGAAGATGCGCAATCTCCTTATCGCAAGCCCTCTCGTAGAAAGAAAAAGTTTTTCAAGGTTCGCCCTCACAGGGACCATGTCCCAAATCCTACCATCCCTCAACAACCGGCTCCTGCTGTGAAGCGACGCATTCCAAAGGCCTTGCAAGAGATTTGTCACTATCAAAAGACTTCTAAACTTCTCATCCGCAAGGCACCATTCGCACATTTGGTGAAAGAGATCATGCAAAGTTATCGAATGACGTATCGAATTCAAGGTATCTCCCTAGAAGCTTTGCAGGAAGCGGCAGAATATCAACTAGTTTCTCTTTTTGAAGACACAAACTTGTGTGCTATTCATGCAAAACGGGTGACAATAATGCCCAAGGATATAGCTCTTGCGCGTCGAATCAGAGGACCGGAGAGAGAAACTGAATTTGACTTTTATGCCATTTTGGCAATGCAAAGATATCTTTTTCAAATATAACGAGTTGTGGCTTTAGTGATTTCTTTTCCATCGTAGTGAAAATTTGTGTTTATAAGTGATATGATGCTGTGAGATTTATTCTAGATGTCGGTTCTTTCTTTCAAAAGTGAGTTCTTGTGGTTGAAATGGCTTTAAAGAAAAAATGGTTTTAAGTAGAACTAGGTAGAGAGAGAGAGAGAGAGAGAGAGAGAGAGAGAGAGAGAGAGAGAGAGAAGGTAATTAAAAGGTAATTTAAGCCTGGTGAATGTCCTGAGTCTTAGCAAAATGAAATATTGTATCCAGACACTGCATATACATAGATAGAATATTGAATCCAATTCAATAATCAACTACATTTTCTCATCGATTGAGATTTTCAAGATGATCAAATAATCAACCAATTGTGGTTAATTGAAAAACCGAAAAGGCATAATATCAATGCAGTATGACAAATCTAGCCAAAAAAAGGTGAAAAAAAGCTGTCTGGGGGCGTGCCGCAAAGACGCGCAGAGAGGCAAAAGTAACAGCTACTTTCGCCCTCCCGCGCGCCTCTGTGGGGTAGGCTCCCAGACAGCTTTTTTTAACCTTTTCTTGGCTAGGTTTGTCAGGCTGAACTGATATTATGCTTTTTTTAAATTATTTATATGAAAAAAAATTTCTTGATCTTAGTTCAGAGAATTGCACAATCATACCACAATATAGAGCCAATCACCTACTGTCTATCGTACCATAAACTCAATAAAGAATTTCACAGTTAAAATCAAGTCCCATTCCAAATTTGAAATAGCAAAGTACAAAGATGTGATATATCCCATTACAAATTTGAAAGAGTTAATTACAAGATATATGTAGCTATTGAGTGCTTGAGCCATCTAAGATATGGCGAGCAATGTTTTCTCGTCGCTCTTGTGCGCAGGGAAGCTGTTTGTGCAGCACATCCCAAGGAATTTGTTCCACATTTCTTAGACCTATAGCTTGGTGTAAGGCCACGTTACAAAGTACACGACCACGAATGTGTGTCGCAAATGCAGCACTGGCTAAAGATTTATTTACAAGATAAATGACTTGGGAGGCTTGTGATATGGTTGACAGGCATAGGATGCGGCTCACTGCTTTCATCATTGACACCCAAAATTGACCACAAGGAGTGTACTCCTTGTGGATTATCGCAAAGCCGTCTTGGGGGAGCTTGCCAAGGTAATGCACAAGGGATGACTGCCATCCGAAAAACGTGGCGCCTACCATCTCCTCCCCGACCTGCATGCTCATACAGCTCCACAACATTCTACAAAGAAATCAATAGGTAAATAAGATTTCAGAATGCAACAATGAAAATTAACGTAATCACAAAACAAAAATTAATTGATACCTCTTGTTTTTCGTCGTCCTCATCGTTTATGCCTTTGCTGTCAAGAGAAACGGATGAATTGGGAGCCATAGAGACACTCTCAAGTTCATCCATATGAACATGCATAGGAGTGCGTTGGGCTTCAAGCAATGCGCGTGTAGCTAAAAACTCATCCTCCGACACAGATGAGTGCGGTGCATCTGTCACCGCCACCATTGCCAACTCCACTGTATCTACCACACTCTCTCCAAGGGGTAGGAGGCTTCAATCCAGTGGATCGGAGGAGGGGTCAATGGCAGAGGACTCTACAGAGGACTCATCCATGCGGATATCAAAGGTTTTTTCAAGATCATGTAAAAACAAATATTCCTCCCCATTTGTGACAATTGGGGAGAGGTGTTCAAAAAAAACCTCCGGAGTTAATGTCTCCTTCGGCGCATCTGCAGCGGGCTTGAAGGATGCTTAGGTACCCTTATCACCCATGGATTTTGCGGCATCCATGACACCTCCTGGGTAGGTTAGGGCAAGAATATTGCCCTCTTTGCTTGCATCCCAGGGTGATGTAGTGGGCTACTTTGTGTCCTTGACGACACCCCCAAGGCGCAAATGAGGCAAACTCACCTCAGATCTTTCAGGCTCCTCCGCAAGAAGAAACACAAAAGTCGCCAAGCGACTTAGAAACTGGGTGCCGATCTTCTTCTTTATCAAACGTGAATCTTCAATATACTGACCTGCCTCACCCGCAATTACATAAAATCGATGCCGTTGGGTGAAAGGCCGATCGCCTTTGTGTATGTAGCGAAGCAAATCCCCGGAGAGGTCACCTAATAAAAATGTAACCTATCACGTGAGTTCAATAGAAGGGTATTTAAAGTTCTTGAAACTTACAGAAATATATATACAGAAGGGTATTATTTTTTCAAATTTGAAAAAAACTTATAGATTTTTTTTTAAAAACGGTATATTATATTGCTTAAAAAATTCACAGATAAAGGATTTTACAAACATGTCTTGAACGCACGTGATATGGTAGTTTTACACATAGTGAACCCCCCGAGAGAAAATCGCATGGAATCCACAATTCCTCTTGTCCGACAATTGGTACAGCATACTTGTCGATGTAGATTTCAAAAATTTCCAAGATAGGTTGAAAAGATTGGATGTTTAGGTGAATAGTTGCGTTCACATCACTGAATTGGGTGAAGAAATTGTGGAGATCATCACGATCTTGCCACTCAGTTGTTTGTAAAAACGCTTGGAAGCGTTGTAACACCGTGGCTTCGGGAGGGGTGGAGGAGGATGCCATGATGCTAGCTGCTAAGGTAGGAATGCAAAGAGTGCTAGAGCTCAAATGAGAGTGTGAACAGGCTATGTAGGTGAATTGTGAAAATGGTAGGGTTTAGGAGGCTTTATATAGCGCCCCCCCCCCCCTCCCCCCAAAATTTAATAACAATAATTAAAATATTAAAAAAATTTCACACAGTAACACAAATAACAAGAAGTTATAAAAAACTTTCAAATTAAATTACAATCATTTAACTCTGAAAACACATCACTACGACTTTAAGATAATGTGCATTGCCAAAATTTGATACAACCATTTGTTTGAACTTACAATTGTGATATTATAGGAAATTTAAGTACAAAACATAACTACTCTAATGATAAAATTAGATTCTCTTCAGTCATCCACGCCTTTTCAATTTGAATCGGCTCTCCATGTGGCTACCAATCTAGCAAAAAAATAAGAAATAGCACACCCACCTTAGAGTGAAGAATAATCGAAAGAACATAAAGATTACATGATTAAGAGAGAAAGATCATTCACCTTACGTCGTCCAATGCAAAACTTTGTAGCTTCTCCATGCTCTAAACCCATTATCACTAAGTGCCCCGCACATTGGCCAATGTCCAATGCTTGTTCACTTGGACGGTCTCAACAACACCACTCGACAATTTGATTGCAATTTCAAATACCTCAATTGTAGCATCGGTGGATTGCAATGGAATCCATTCACCAAGCTTGCACATCCATCTTTCATAGAAAATACCGCACGTAAAGGGTGGAGTGCACCTTGATGAAACGGATAGGAATGCCGAAACTTCCAACCTGACACTGAAAGCGATCTACGTAGTGAAGTCCTTCAAGATACCCCCACTTCTCGCCAAGGATGGCTTCCAATATATCATAATGTAGATCTTTGCAAACATACATAGCGTTTGTATGATGGAAAGGCAAAGATCCGAATATGCTAGCGAAGACATGAGCAGGACAACACCATCCAAGCCCAACGGAACGCGAGGCTTTTCCAAATTTTAATGATGCTCTCACATGTTAAACGATTGCCACCGTACCCTTGTCTCTTACTTGCTTGACGCCTATTAGTCTTCCCTTCCAATGGAGATTAACGTTTGTTCTTTCATGAAGACGTTGCATGTAAACCCAAGTACCTTCTTGAAAAACCTGAGGTTCCCATTGCTGCTCCTCATTCTTCGAGTTGTGGAGAACCATACTTTGAATGATGGGTTTGGGGTGTCTATTTTGACCATTGTTGGCCATGGATGCTTAAGTGGGAGCTTGAAATTTCAATGGAGAGCTCGAGGAAGGAGGAGGGAGCCAGAGTTTAGAGAGAGAGTAGGAGCTTAAAGTTGCAGTGGAGAGATTGAGGAGGGAGGAGGGAGACAGAGTTTACAGAGAGAGTGGGAGCTTAAAGTTGCAATGGAGGGCTTGAGGAAGGAGGAGGGTGTAAGAGTTTAGAGAGAGAGTGGGAGCTTTGTGTTATGGAAAGGGGCTATGGAGGAAGGGAGTCTTGGGAAAGAGGTTCTAGAGTGAGAAATGACTTTTTGATCATAGGGTAGGTTTGGGGGGAGTTTTGGATGGAATATTTTAAATTTAAGTTTTTTTTAAAAATTTTGAAATTTTAGGGTTTTTGCAAAAACGTATTTATGGATCCACCACTTCCCCCCTTCCCCCCCCCCCCCCTTTCCCCCTTCCCCTTTTATCCATCCACCTCCCTCTAGGAGACAAAGCAATAAATGACTGGACAACCCTATTATTCCCTCTACTTTCTTAGGTTCTAGACTTATATACATTGCTCTCTTCCTATTGGCTGGAGCCTAATTAACCTTAATCCTATATGGCCCAAGGAGAGTCCACATTTTTTCTAATGATGGCTGCATTTGTAGTGGAATCATCATTTGCAGTGGAACCATCCTCTTTCTTCTTAGCCTCTTTGGCCTTCAACTTAGGACACGACTTGATCAAGTGATCATTAGCTTTACAATAATGGAAACGCATCTTCTTTTTGCCCTTATCACCAGAATTTCCAGACCAATTGCTGCCAGCAGAAGCATTAGGAATAGAAGTTTTGCCACTCGCAACAGAACCATAAGAAGTGGCGGCATTACTGTTACCACCCTTTCTTTGAGAAGCAATAAAAGCCTGTTCAACTGCACGCTGCCTAGTTCTGTTTTTTTGGAAAGTGACTCTTGCAACAGCAATGTGCATAATGCATCAAACTTGACAACTTCAGGATTTCCTTGGGTGATCAATCTCCAAGTACTAGCAAAAGTCTGGTAGGAATCTGGTAAGGCATCAAGAACAGTCTGCACAAGGGAACTATCTGAAATAACTTCACCTGCGGAAATAAGTTGCTCATTGATATCCTTGACAATAGCAAGGAAAGTTTCCATATCATCTTCCTCATGCATAATCTTCGACTTCAGCTCTTTACGCAGCAAAGCAATTTTAGCCTCATTGTGACTTGCATAAAGACCAGCCAATATATCCCAAGCTTGTTTTGCAGATTTTGTTGAACGAATGTCAGGAACAATGGTGCGCTTCACAGACAACGCAATTAATGCATGAGCCTGCGCATCGTTTACATCACAACGAGCTTGTTCTACCGTAGGCAAAACAACTCTAATAGCAGCAATCCTTGCAGCAAGACCTGCAACATCCTCAATATCGCCTGCATCCACAAAACTAGGATGTACATCAATGCCCTGCACAATATTCCAGACGCCCTTTGACACAAGAACGTGTTGCATCATATAAGCCCACATAGGGTAATTGTCCCCATCCAACCTGTCCTCAACAACAAATATCTTGAACATATTTGTGTTGTTGTTGTCAGCCATGGTAAATGCTGCACCTGATGTGAAAACTGCCCGAAAATAGGAGAAACGGAGCGGGAACAACACGTGCTATATAGCACAAACCGTAGAAGACTATAAGGCGCCTGTTATGCAGAAAATGGCACTGACAGAAACTCTGCACAAAATGACAAAATTGCATGCACATACCTGCTTGTAGTGGAAACGGAGGCCGAAATGAGCCCGAATAAGAAATCTGAGCAGACTTAGCTCTTCGAGCTTACCCGAAATTTTTGTCGACTTGTGAACGCTTGCCAAAGCTCACTGAAATCGGAGAAAGTGAGCAGGCATGTGCTGGAGCAGCTAACGACTAAGCCCAGGAGGACGCAACCTGCTTTGATACCAATTGTTGGAATTAGGGTTGCAAAGAAACGCACACAGCTTGGAGAAGACGAAGGAAGCTCAAGGCACACAATAGAGAGTGTGTTACTTAGTGTGCAATGGAAAGATAGATAGCCCTAGAGTGATGGGCGTATATACAATGCTCGGGGGGAAAAACCTCCTAAAGACGAAAAAAATGCCCCGGCGGTCCTAGTGTGTTCTCACACATCACTACGACATGTATATGGTAACAGTGACAACTTGCTTGCAAAAAACATGACTACCACACGGTCCTTGAAGATAATTAGTTGAGACCAGGCAATAGAGAACTTCCAAGTACCTTTATGTTCCCCTTTCACCTCAAGATCAGGGGTTAAAGCATCTTTCAAGAAGTTAGCGATGACGACAGGATCGTATTCTCTAGAACATTGCCCTAACACTTCATGCCCTGCTGCAACACAGGGGTCGAGTTGAAAGAGTAGAGGGCAAAGCCATGCTCAATCGAACAGAGAGGGAGCCTTCAGTGAAGTGATGAGGCATCTTCGATGCAGAGTCTAGGAGCTTGACATGGTGCACCCTAGTGAGCACTCATTTCTCTCTCCCGCTCTCTCTCTATTTTCTCCTTTCTCTCTCTCTCTCTCTCTCTCTCTCTCTCTCTCTCTCTCTCTCTCTCTCTACCTACTATTCCATACTAATTCATTCACTTCTGTCGCATCTAGTTATTATTATGGATAATCAATTTATTTTGACATTGATTAATGCACGTATTTTCAAGTCAATGACAACTTTAAAGATATGTTAAATAAAAGTTAATTACTATCTATCTTAAATCCAGCAAATAACTCATTATATTTAAGGCTATTATAGATTGAAGCTCAGAGCATCCTTTTTAGTTATTTACAATATTGATTGGCATACTGTATAGTGTTAATTGCAGGTCTTAGACTGGCAAAGGCGCCCCTTTTTATAGCTTGAAGATCAAAATGAGAACCCTTCTTCTATAACACCAAAAATCTCATCTGGAAAGTTTAGATGAGCACGTGCTCCTTTAAATTCGAAGGCCTTTTTATCATAAGCCCTAGCGGCATCCTCTGGCGAGTTAAAGGTTCCAAGCCAAACTCGCACACCTTTCTTGGGGTCCCTTATTTCAGCTGCCCACTTTGTCCAAGACCTTTGTCTCACACCTCTTAGCTTTCTTTTCTTATTTTCATGGATAGTATACCTTGTAGCAACATTAATATGCTCGGGCTCAGGCTCGGGCTCGGGCTCACCACTACGACCCTTTTCCTCTAAAGCTTCCATGCTATCATGGAATGCCTCTTCATTTCTTGCATCTGACCAATCAATGCTTGAGACCTCAGCTAGCAACTTGTCAAACTCTGTGTCTAAACAAAAAAATACATAATAAGCATAAACATCCATAGATGATGATTTAATGGGGTTAAGAAAATGCGTGACATGTTCCCCACCCACCCCCCCCCCCCAAACCCCCCCCCCCCCCCCCCCCCCCCCCCCCCCAAAAAAAAAAAAAAAAAAAAAAAGTCTGATTAGTATCTTCTTACTTAAAACTAGTCATGTTATGAAGGTTAGAACATTGTAGGAAGCTACCTTCTAAGGCCATATGGTTCAAGAGTTGGTTTGTTATGGATGATTGTGTCAAGGAGGCGAAGAGTATTTCTTCCTCTGAGGGTTGCGAGCTACCGCAATTGAAATTGGCGATGATGGCAGAGCTGCTGGTGTAGGAGAATCTTCTAGGCTCCTTCATGGTTGCATTGGCAGGATGTGTTGCACTACCCTCACTGAGAACGTGCTCAAGAGAAGCTATCATAATTTCCAGCTCCTCTTCTTGTGCAATATCTTCATACAAGCTGAGGTCGGAGCTGCTCATCATTAGATCGTAGTAGAGCTCCTCATGAAAGCTGGGTTCGGACCCCATCTTTGAGACCAAGTCGAGAAGACAACTGTGATCATGAGCGATGTCAAGCATTACGCATGAGCTCTGGAGGGAGAGCGCCATGGCGCTTATTGTATAAGTATTATTAGCCGGGGTGATTAAGTAGTTAGGGTGGTGATTAGGGAGGTCTGGCAAGCAAACACTTTTTATTCAAGAGGGGTAGCTAACGGTTGCATGGAGCTACTTATAAGTGTTGCTAGGGTGGCCGAGCGTGTTGCAAGTGAGGAAACTAAAATAAAGATATATAATGTTCTTGAAGTCAATAAAGGGTTTACCTTGAGGTCAAAAAGGCCCTTGCCTTCCCACCTTTGTTCTAATTAAACCTTTACATCCACATGTGAATCATTCTTGTTGAAATACCTCCTTGTCTAAAAAGACAGCTTATGAGGGTCCTCTGTCACCTTGATGCTTACCCCCTCTCACAATCTCGACCCAATTTGGGCTCTTCGCCACAATGGGCACGGCGCGCTTTGCTTCACACGCTGAAGAGCTCCGCAATTGCTAATTCTTTTGAGGTCAAAAGTGCCATGTGGCCCACAAATGTCCTCCTATATTCTTCTAAGCATTGCTTATACTCGCACTCTTATAGACAAGTCATACTAAGGACCTTGACCATTGATTTTTCAAACTTCAAAGTCCAACCTCTTTCAAAGTTTTTCTTATTCTCCTCTTTAATTATCTGCCCAATGCAAATAATTATGAGACCTTTCTTCCCATTCAAAAGAGTAAAAGTTGTACCTTATCATGCCATACCTTTTGCTCTCTAAAGCCAAGAGAGCATCTCCCGTTGATTCCCCTTATAAACCCCAAACTCAAAATTGTGACCCACCTAGAGTCCAAAGGGAAAAAGTCCCATGCCACATCACCCAACCCTGATCGCCTGCAAAATGGGACGCCGTGGAGATCTCGGCTCTGCTGACGACCGTCACACATGCATGTCCATCTTCTCGCTTCTGTCCGTTCGTGCCGTACGCCTTGTATACTGCTGCGTGTGTCCTCATTTCCTATCTGGCCATGTTTTCTTCCCTTCAATAGACGTCGGCCAGCCTGGTCTTCGATGGCCTACACGTGCAGAGAGAGAGAGAGAGAGAGAGAGAGAGAGTTGCTGCATCCGAGCCCTGCCCTACACAATCGCTGCCCTAGTACCCTCCTCAGATCTCTGCCTACATCTCTCTTGCAAGCCCATGATCTCCTTCTCTTGAATCCAAGTGTATACTGGGGGTGAGAGAGAGAGAGAGAGAGAGAGAGAGAGAGAGCGCTGATTCCTCTTCTGTGTGTGTACTTGAGCCCGCCTGCTAGCTCTAGCCATGTATGGAAGCCCGCTCCTACCGTTCCTCACCACTTCTAAGAAACCCTCCTCTTGGGATCAGCAGCGCGCTGCAGAGCTTCCCTGTGTGGATGACCTTCTAATTAATCACCACCTCTCTCTAGTAAACCATCAGCCAATCGCCCACTAACACCGCCTTAATCTCTCTCGAAATCATCGCACTATCACCGCTTTCTCCCGCTAGATTACCATCCAATTACCCACCTTCTGTCTCTAATAAGCCCGCGGCATGCAACCCATCAAAACGTATCAACAAATTATTGATTACGCAGACAACCTCCAATTACGTGAGCTTGGCAAGCTTCATCTAGCAAGTGGAGCCTCTTTGGACCATCTAGCAAGTGGAGGTTAGCCTAGATTCTTCCAGTCCTTTGCATTGTCTGCATGTTTTCATAGACTACTTGTTGGCTGTTTTGGCTGCAAATGCCTCCCGTTTATGGTGAGGGTACTTTCAGTGTTTAGTTTAATTCACAAGAAGTTCCGGACAAATTCTCACAATAATTCCCACATTGTGACTTACCTCAACATCATGACACAAGGAGCTTTTGACATGTTACCATATAGAAAAAAATATAAATTTGCTAGATGATTCACTAGTTTGAATACACACAACTAGTAAAAGTGCAAACTAGCAACTGTGAGACACTTTCTAGTTGGTCAATCTAGTAAGTTTGTTACTATATGGCAAATGATACTACCATATAGTAACTAAATTGCTAGATCTAACTAGAAACTCTTCACGCTTGCTAGTTTGACCTTGCCGTGTCAAACTAGTAAACCATCTAGCAAACCCAAACTAGTAAGTCACCTAGTAAATTTAAACCCGTCGGCCTAAGTGGCATTATAAGCTTCCACTTGAAAAACATAAAAAATTAAAACGGTAAATAGGCATTAACTTAGTATAGCATCATTTAATCTGATTGTCATTGGACATCAAAATTTTACAATCAAACTCTGGTGTATTGCAACATAATAAGAGAGCAACTACCATTAAATGGATTGCAACAATTCTGACTTAACAGAGAAGACAATCATCAACGCAAACCAAGCTTTTGTGTACGTTGTTCAAGATCAACAAAAAACAAACAACTGCACTTTTGTACAACAAGAAGCAGGCAGTTCTAGCAAGCACAAGACTGATCACATTCAAGCTGTTCATGAGCTGCTAAGAGACTTTACAGAGTTTGAGAGTTTGCAAGCAAGAGGCACGGCGGCAGTAGGTGTTCCTAATCCCCTTCAAGAATATGCTAGCCTCGATAATTTCTCAAGGAGGCATCTCTTTGCAGAGATTCCTACCTTCAAATGACGAAGAGGAGGATACAAAAGAAACACAGACACATATGTGAGCACGACATCCATGTACTTGGTTCAACAAAGCCAAGGTCTTCCTCAACGACAAAGCACCCTCCAAGAAGTTAAAAAGTGAAATTCTCGGCAACAATTTTGAGGATTGTCCTTGCCCTAAAGAAAATACAGTTCTTTGGGGACATGAGGCCATGGTAATCATCCATATGACAAAACACCAACAGCTCCATTGACTATTATGTCTTTCAATATATTTCGTGTCCTCAACCTACATATACCTGCATTTTAAGACACCATTCAGATATATGCACACAACTCAAGGAGACATGGCCAACAAGCATCCAAGCTTCATTCATACAATTACGTAAAGCATGTACAAATGTGTATTTTATAAATGAGAGTATGAGAGCAATACCTGATATACCAGACTTTGGCATGTTGAACGAGTTGTTTACCTTGCTTGTACTCAAAATCGGCAGCACTGAAATGAGCTTGGTAAGCAAGTAACAAGTGCAAGGGCAGCATTGATGGCTTTGCCAGCAACTCCCCATTCTGTCCATGGATCCTGCAGAGGTCACTCAGGAAAAATCAACATACGACATGTAATTGCAACACGAAGGCCATTCTGTACAGTAATCCTATTCCCAACCCTTTGGCGAACCCTGCTTTGATTCCCTGCTTCTTGGTACATTTCACAGCATCTGAATAGGATTGCAATGTCCTCATTTGTGCATTACCCTGCAAGAGATATATATGTATATTGAATAACCAGACAGGGGAACACATCCTTGATGCACGCACAAGCATAATAAAGGGTCTACAAAAACATGCCGAAAACCTTGGCTGCACTGTGGGATACATGTCACGCTGCCTAACCCTGCGCATCAATCTCTGCTGTGTCAGTGAATCCTCTGCTCTTGATGGAGACTCTCATTATCCCTGCTGCACGGTTGACCATACACTTCCCCACCAAGCTGCCGCTCCTCTTTCAGGACGTGATTACAAAAGCCTGCAAATGACTTTGCAGTCGAGTTCTTGCCGACTGATGCAATCGTAGCTGTTCCTGCTGAAGCCCATGATGAGGACGCAATTATCAACACCTTCCTCGAATCCCCGATGGAGCCTGTACATCAAACAAATGGGGTCAACCTTGCTGTCGCACTTGCTGATGCAACAAATGCTGCCCACCCTGCTGCTGCTGAAATCAAGGCAGAACCTGATGCAAAAGTTGTTAAACAAGATGAAATGAGTCTGGCCTGCTGCTGCAACAAGCCAAATCTTGCTGGTTTTCCCCTTTTGGCAGCCGATGCTCAATTCTGGCTCCTGCATGAAGATGTTCTTGATGCCGTGCATGTAATCAAAGATGCGGCCACTCCAGCAGATGATGTTAAATGACCCACATCTTGAAATCGAGCACCTTACACCTGCTGAAGAATCCACTTTAATCCCTAAATTTGCGCTAGCAGACACATTATCCCTAATTGTAGACGATGGCCTACAAGGTTCCCGTATCTTGGTTAACTTCTTGGGCCTGATCATCCCAGCTATTTGTGAGGCAGCAGTCTCTGATGTCCCATGGGCACTCTAACCAATCTGCAGAATTGACGATGAGGATCGAGATGAACATTCACTAAACACAGCACATTGTTTTCCACTTTTGATCAAAGTTTTCAACCGCTTTCATCCGCTGCCTTGTGAAGGCCATACAGCTTTTCTGGTCAGGGTAATGCCTAAAACCCTGCAAGCCTTTGATGGCCCCGAACCCTAAGCATTTTGAACCTGCCGCACTCCCTGTTGCTGAACCACCACCTGCAGGCAACTTCATTACACAGCTGCCTCCTGATGCTGCTTCTTACAATCAACTCGGGCAACACTTGATGGGCCAAATCAATTATTGGACAAGCCTCAAGATCGCTCCAGAGAAAATTCCCGCCTCGCATGCGCACTGGTCAAGCCATGCGCAGATGTTGAAGCTGCAGTCGAGGCAACCAAAGCGGTTGACAATACTGAGGATGACAACCTCCATGCTAAGAAACCTGATCCTGCTAAAGAAAAAGCAGTCGATCAACAAAAACCTGATCAAAAGGAGTTGAATTTGGTAATCAACAAGTCTTTGTATTGTGGATTTGTGTATAACTTTCCAACTGAAGTACCTAATATAACAGCCAGTCATTAGTGCCTGCCACAATTTAGAACAGTGCTTTCGAGATGAGAAGGCCAGTGGCTTATGCAAATTGCTGAATTTTCACATCCAATGAGTACACCTTTTCTTGTTTCAATTTCACAACAAGAGAGAGTATGAGCTTGAAATTGAGTATGGTTTCTTGGGCATATCCTTTCCTATTTTGAATGCGAAAGGCAGTTTTTCTTCTACAAAGGCAAAATTCCATCAGAACCACATCCCTGAAGTCGATGGGGAGATAGAAGTCATAGGCAGACTCTGGCTCGCTCAAGTCCAGTATTTGGCTATTGTACTCGATGCAGTGACGATCGAAAAATGAAAAAAGCACCTGTTGTGGCTGTTAAACATCTGTTGCGGCTCTCATTTATATTTACTGGCTATGTCCTTGATCCTCAGTGCGGTCCTCAACTGTTTGAGAATCACCTCCCTTTCATCATACTCAAATTGAGGATGTCCTTTGAGCTTCAGATTCTTTTGAATGGCTCCACTTCTGTCGGAGGCTGGAAAACTGCAAAAGCATCTTCGGTGCCACAAAGCTGGCTCGTGTACGACCACCTATACATCTTCAAAGGCGATCTTGCAATTTCTCCTTGCACCGGCAATAGCACCTTGCATATGATTCACAACACCACCTCTTTCATGTTTAAAGTAGCGTCCTTGAAATGGCACCATCTGGACCTAAGATAGATTTGGGCAACACAATCGCACTCCTATTTGGGAAGGGCATAATGTTTCCTCCTGTATGCCATTCATGTTGGGGACGTATGACCATGCAACCCACAGGAAGCAAGGTCCATCTTTGACAGACCATGCATTTGTTGCATGTGAGCAAGAGGATTCACGGACCTCTTTAGGCAAGATCGAGTTGGTCTGTTTTTCATTGGTCCTCCTTGCCTGCAAAGCTCTATCTTAACACATTTCCCACATACCTCTTCTCCATTTAAGGCAGCCCATACAGCTTCCGCATCGCGATTGTAATTGTGATGCCGTTTTGTCGGAGCTTCTTGCAACTCCCCCATATCGCCTGCACGGTCGGTGGAGAGATTCAGAGCGTAGCGATTCTTGTGTTCACAGGTTTCGCACTTCTTGTGTCCGGCCACTGTCTAAGTTCCCGGGCTCGAAAAAACCAAGGTTTCCAAATTCCCTCCAATTAGTGATATTTACCTCTAGGTTTAAATTTGACGATGAAAAAACATACAAATTTTAGGGAAGAAAATAGTGTAATATAGTGTAAAAACCTTCAAATTTAGTCAAGTTACCATAATAGATGCAAGGGTATTTTGGTAATTTTTGAAATTTGAGGGGTATTTTGGGAATTTCCACAAATAGAGGGTTATTTTGGTAATTTTTCCTTTTTTTAATATAAGTGTTATCTGTTGTAGGGCTAAATTAGCCATCTCGCTAAATTATGGAGGATGTAGGTCCTGGAAGACAAAGGTGAAGGACAAGGGTAGAAGTTTGTAGTGAGCACAAGGACCTCATCTCCCAGTTTTTAGCGAAAATTTTAGGGATTTTATCTGTTTTTACACTAAAATCTTCCAATTTCAGCCGGTTTCCATCAAGGTGACCCTCCAAACTAGCCGTGAAGTTTCAGTTTTTATTCTTCAAAATTACAATGAAGGTTGTTTTCCTGTGAACACTACTATGGCAAGATCTTTTTGTTGATGGCAGATTTGTAAGACGTTGACATATGCAAATTGATTAATGAGATGATTATTCAGGCCATTGCTTAAAGAGGCTAGGGGGACGCATCAAAGGTGATTCAAGAAATAGAGGGACCCAAATCGCATGAAATTAGGAGTGCTCAAAGGTATTGGAAGACCACTACAAGCATGGTAGGGAGCTCCAAAAAAATTGTACCATAATCAAATTGATTAATGTTATGAAAATCCCTTTTTGCCACCTCAATCTCACACACATCCGGGAGGTTGTGTGTGACACATATCTTACTTTCTCCTCGTCTAGAGTTTCTTTTAGTGCAAAGACCAATATGAATGTTAGTGAGTGTAGAGTGCAATGACTGGCAGCACGGCCAAAGTGCTCAGAGATCACTGCCACACGGAGAGAAAGGCAAGCACCATATTCCACACAAAATGACCCATGTGATCGAACAAGCTCTGTCTGTAAAAAAACACAAAAACCACAAGCACGCTCAATGAGTTTGCACAAAAAAGTTGAAATGACACATGTTGACACTGTGAACTGTCCTTTTTGCAATATTTACAAGAGAACTAAGAAGCTCAAAAATTGAACCTTAGATACCAATCGCCTCTTGGACAAGATTGATATCACTTGGAATGCCAACTACAACTTCACCAGTAGATATACTGGTGTCAAAGAAGCTCACGTCTTACGCTTTCACATAGCGAAACCTTAATCATCCATGCAGCTTGTTTTACTCCGGTGAACATCCACATTGAGACCTCTGCACTACATAGTAGAATGTCTATTTTTCTTTCTCAAATAAATTCTACTCATGACAGTCGATCATAACCAGTTGCTATCATAATTCTATCACATTCTCTCTCTCTCTCTCTCTCTCTCTCTCTCTCTCTCTCTCTCTCTCTCTCTCTCTCTCTCTCTCTCTCTCTCTCTCACACACACACACACACACACACACACACACACAAACATTTTCGTATTCTATTCCTCGTGTGTGTTGGGAGTTGGTGCCTTCTCATTGTCTTGCTGGCCACATGGTTTCATTTCTCTCTCTCTCTCTCTCTCTCTCTCTCTCTCTCTCTCTCTCTCTCTCTCTCTCTCTCTCTCTCTCTCTCTCTCTCTCTCTCTCTCTCTCTCTCTCTGTGTGTGTGTGTGTGTGTGTGTGTGTGTGTGTGTGTGTGTGTGTGTGTGTGTGTGTGTGTGTGTGTGTGTGTGTGTGTGCGCAAAAGAGATTAATATAACATTTCATTCTCTCTTCCTCAGGCCCGGGATTGCAAAATGAAAGGATTGCTCTTGTGTCGCAAATTTCCACACGTATGATTACTAATACCAAAGATGTTGTGAAGAGAGATCAAGAGATATGAATTAAGGTTGTTTCTAGTCATTGCTCTAGAGATTTAGGGTAGACTCAGTCATAATGCAACCTATAACTAAGCAAAAGCATTAAACAAAAAGATTTCATCCAGCATTAGAGCATGGAAATTTCCAAAGTCATTATGTCACTACTATCCACTAGGACGTGGCCACAGAGAGGGGCTCAGAAGTTAATTCCAAACCTTGTGAGAGAGCAAGGATCTGCAATATAGCAAAAAAGTTTAGTGAGGTTATGATTACTTATTGTAATAAGTAATACAATCTTTGGCCTTTCTAGCAAGGAAGGGTCTAGTTCTAACTGCCAAAGCGTTTTTTGGTTTATGGTCTTTAAGGTACAACTTAATCTGCTCAAGAATCTTTGTATGATTCTCAAGGCTGTGTTTTACACTCATACGGGCTATCATTCTAAAAGGTTTGTGTTCCTGAAAGGAAATACATAAAATCAGCTACAGTAGATTGGGCCTGCAAACCTTAAACCGGCAAAGTCAAAGACTATAATAGCCGTGAGCAGGAGACCCAACAGAACACCACGACTTATGTATGTACCCATAGCCAACCAGTATCAGTGCATAGTAGGACAGAAAAACACCATTACCCATGTATGTACCCATAGCCAACCAATATACAAGGCAAGAGAGATAATTTAGAGAACATGACAACAATTGAGGATCGGATCTATGTGGAGCCGGTCCCCCCTCCAATAGGCATTTGTATTATGATTTCTCCCATTAAGAGAGACTTGTTACAATACAATCTTTGTGTTCCTTGTGACTTAGGCGATGCAATGAAGATGGAAAGCTTCATGCATCACAAGCATAACATAAACTTGAAGAAAGTTTTAACTATCCCAAGCCTCAATCCCAAGACCTCAAACACCTTCGAAGGTGGAGAGAGCTAGCAGGGAATGAGGGTAGGCCCAAGAGGAAGAAGAAACATTTCATAGGAGAAAGAATTAGTTCCTCACTTATCATAACTCTTCTTGCTAGCATACATAATAGCATAGTAATGAAGAAGAAGGAGATGGCAAGCTTAATCATTGAAGCATGGCTCTTGGTTGGATTTGCACTCCATAGCCAAGAGTGTTGGTGTAGGCTCTCAACCTTTACTTGCTTGGAGAAGGAGAGGGAGCTCTTGCACCAAGCATAGCACATAATGAGAGTGTTTGTGAGTGTGTGTGGATGAGCTCCCTAAGCAACCCCCTAGCTTTCTTGGGTCGACCCCCCCTTGTATCTCATGCTTGAAGCTCATTGGACCCCTCCAGGCCTAGCCAATCACAAAGAGGAGGATTTACAAACAGCAAGGGTAGCCTTGGGGCAAGTGTCCCCCTTTTCCCTTTGAGAGAGAGGACTTGATAAATGCAAAATAAATTAATTAAATCTCCTAAATTATCAATGGACCCCTTGGGTGGCCAACCAATAGGCTTCAAGCACACCATGAGGGCAACATGAGGAGGAACTTGACAAGTGTCCCTTTTGCTTTCTTTGTACCATGCATGCCTTGTGTGAGTGTGTGGGTGTTCTCTCTCATCCTCCCTCTTGTAGGGCTCGCCCCTTCCTTGTAGGGATTGAATCTTGACCTTTTGACACCTCAAGCCCCTCATGCATAGGCCCAGTTCCCACCACAAGCTTGGCCCTTAAGCATCAAGTGCAACCCTAGCATCTCAAGCATTTCAAGAACCTCAAGAATATCAATCATCAAGCACCTTAGTCATCAAGCATGACGAGCAGAACAAGCACCTCGAGCTGGGTCGAGTTCCCGCCTCAAGCTCAGCCCTAGCTTACATAAGGTGAAAGGACTTTTACACACATTATTGGAGGTCTTCAATGAAGCTAACCCTAAGGTCTTATGCTCCATTGGTTAGCCTTGCTCTTTGATAGACCAACTCTCATTTGGGCCCCTTTACCATTGGCCCCGTGTTGAAATAGATCTATAAGCACATGTCTATATCTTAACCCTTGTCCCCGTTTATTCTCCCACATTAAGTGATCAGTATAATATGAGAAAATCATGTGGGTTGGTTAGATATTAGATATTAGATTTTATGACACTATGTTATGCTCGTGATGCATGAAGCTTTCCATCTTCATTTCATCACTTAGGTCACAAGGAACACAATGATTGTATTGTACCGTCTCTCTTGATGGGAGAATCTATAATACAAAAGCCTATTGGAGGGGGGACTGCCTCCACATAAATCCGGTCCTCAACTATTGTCAAGTTCTATAAATGCTCTCTCTAGTAAAAGTATTATTCATGCCAAGTTAATTAAGTATTATGGTTATGTTGCTATCGCTAATTAAGTTCACCCTCTATGTTCTCAAAGTAGTCTCACAAAAATACTCACTCTAATTCAGCTAATTCCGCTATTCTCAGAGTTCATAGGCCATTTCCATTACATGTGGAAACATGAGGGCTACGACAATGAAGATAGGGGGCTCCTTGCAACTCCTAATTACCTTAAAAATGTTAGTTTCCATGCCCCCTCCCATTTACAAGAGAATGAGGAAGGTTCTTGAAAAAGTTTAGGCCACTTGCACATTGTTGTAAGATAGAGCTTGAAGAAACTAACATAAGTGCCACCATTTGGTAAAATATGGGCACACTTCATTCTGTCTTGGAGGATGTAGGTAGAAAATGAGGGGTTCCACTTGTAAAACGGGCTTTGTCTGTGTTTTTCGATAATGAGATGAATCGGCTACCTCGAGTCGTGAGAGCTAATCCAAAACATGATGGATGGATGTTGTGGAGGTCACTCTTGTGGACATATACGAAGTCCGAGAAAGTAGTGCCCATGCCTTGGTAGAAGATGTTGTCCATGTTTTACTTCTCATCTCTGACGGTGTTTGCTTTACATGTTGAGGTGCATACATAGCTATAGGATGGGGCTTCCTCTTCGTATTTTCATGTCTATCCATCTACATAGATATTGTTTCATGTTTTGATTTTAGTTTTTTTTCATTTTTCAAAAATTTTAACTAATATTCTCTATTATCTTTTCCTAAACAAAGTAGAGAGAAACACAAAATTTGAATGTTTAAGCGCTAAAGCGAGGTCCGTAATCAGCATGGCAATGTGTGTGTCAATATCCACAATTTGTTCACAGTAATATATGCAGCAATACTTGAAATGAAAAAAAATTGTGCTCCCATCTCTCCCTCTCTTCTTTGGTCAACCCATTTTGCCGGACTCTCTTTCTCCACGAAATGCGATAAAAGGTCACGGTAAACGTGTTGAGATTTTCATAGTGATTACTATTTAGTAATTGCAATGGACTTAGGATTTGCTACTTCTAACTAGCAAGTCAACATGGCTACTATATAGTAATTATGTTGTACTTGGGATTTACTACTTCTGACTAGCAACTCCACGTAGGTGCTATATAGTAATTTCATTAAACCAAGGATTTACTGCTTCTATGTAGCAACTTCACACAGTTACTATATAGGAAATCTAGAGGTACCTAAAAGTTGCTAGTTCCATCTAGCAATTATATACCTATCACATAGAAAGCTATGAGTTTGCTAGTTCAATCTAGCAAAAAGCTCCTTACTTCCTACTTTAATCTAGGAAGTACATGGAACCCAAAGCTAATTTCTATATGGTAACATGTCAAAAGCTCCTTGTGTGAGCTTCTGCTCGGGAGGCACGGCATACCTAGCTAGGTACGATTGGGGGCAGAGGCCGGCGGGGCCGGCGGTCCCCTGCCCCCAATCGTACTACCTAGCTAGATATGCGATGCCTCTAGAGCAAAAGCTCATGATGTTGTGCATTGTATGAAAAAACATTGTAGAAGACTCCGTTTTCCTGCATGAGAAATAAATCTTCTTGTGTTTGCGATATTTGACCAGACATCTGCTTCAATTGAACAAACATCTCCATGTGACATTAACGAAAGCTTGGTACATAGAGCCTAACTCCCTTGCAATCCACTAAGGCGATTGAAAATCTGCTTGTTAAAATAAAGGCAGATCTTCCTTAGCAAGCCTTTGAGGTCCTTACTGCTGCAAGTAATTTTTGTGCAGTAATGGATGAACGCAACTTCAGTCATACCAATATTGTTCTACTGCTTTTTAAATTTGAATTTTTTGCATTAGATTAAGAAAAGTGATCTTGTTTTTCTACTTCAATCTTGACCTTTGTCACATCTACATAAACCTGCATGCAGTCACAAATCAACGACTCTGCCCATTTCCCTCCCATGTTGCCTCTTGGCATTCGCATGCGTTGTGCGCTCCGAGACGCCAAGACCTCTCCTGTTCTAGCGCACCTGCATAGATTGAGAGAGAGGAGGAGGAGAAGAAGAAGAAGAGAGTTTTAATGTCGTAGGAAACTATCCCAAGAGACCTTAAAGATCTAGCCGACGAGGAGTTGAACTCAAGACCTGTTATTCAAGAGAGAGAGAGACTAGAGAGAGAGAGAGTCTGTTCATTTCTGCTCGCTCCGGGAGTTGTCCGACACACAGCTTCAGCTAGTTGTTGTTGCTGCGCGACGTCACAATCCCACCTGTCTATCAATACCCCAATTTCTTCGAAGATATAAGAAGACTCACTATCTATCAATAGAAGATTATAAAAATAGAATTTGAGTTGGTTATGTAGGCTTTGGAGATGGATTGCTTCATTAATTTTAGACATAAGTTCCTTTTTTGGAGACGCAATCAAGCACTCAAAAACAGACCTCAATTGTCGAAAAGGAAAGATCAGAAAAATCTTGAACAATCCAACCAAAATAGATACAAAGGTGTTTTTGGAATTTTTGGCTTTCTAAATGAAACCCTTAGTGTTGTGTTGGGTTATAGAGACTTTCATTGTTTTCGCTGCATGATGGAGACTTACCTTTTATTTTATATCCTGACATGCTTTTACTTTTCTTGCATTCTATTGTTTTAGAATGCTAAAGTGAAGCTTCACCTTGCATAATTTTAGTAAATTTCAGTACACCACATATTTTTGCATTATGTTGTTTTAGAATGTTAAAGTGAAGCTTCACCTTGCATAATTCTAATAAATTCTATACACACACACATATATCAATTAGTTCTTTTTATTTCACCTTTCATTTCACAACTTCACATTGCTATACATTTTTTGCCTTTTATAGCTTGATTCCATGCAGTGTTGACTATCGAGAAAGTCTCTTTTATTAAACGGATGCTGATCAAGTTTCCTTTTCACAAAGAAGAAAACCGGAAATACTAGCAAAAATTTTGAGATTTACAAAATTTTTGGATGACTTTCTCACATATTTCATCGATTTTCTTCCGTTTACCATGCTTTGTAGCTAGCTAGTCTCGATTTTTAATGGCTCAAGACTAAGTTGAGGCAATCCTTTCCCAAACACTGATACCAATTTAATTCAACCGAACACTTTTATCAATTTCTTATTGTTTTTGAAAGTCGTCGTGAGCCTTTCACTTGTTTAAGAGGTATTTTGGAAATTTTCACAAATTAGATGGATACTTTGATTATTTCCCCTTCCATTTATTTGTGTTACACCACAACTTTATGGGAGAAAGGTGAGACCATTGTTTGACACGCCATGTCCCCCTTTCCCTTTCTTTTTTGCATTTCCTTAAACTTTTCACTCCTTCAAGCTCCAAGGCATCATCCAAGATCCCCTTTTAAAACAAATGAAAACAAGGTGAGGACTCACAATGGCCTGTTGAAGGTAAGGGCGGAGGAAAGATTTATAAATGTGATATGTTTAGATGTAATAAATTTTGTGTGTGTGTGTGTGTGCGTGTATGTGTCTGAGAGAGAGAGAGAGAGAGAGAGAGAGAGAGAGAGAGAGTTCAATTAAGATTTTGGAATAACTTGTTTATAATAACTTGTGCTTAAGAGTGCACTTCATTTATAAGAAATTATTAATTGTACCTAAGATTGACATTCTTGTGAGAGAGAGAGAGAGAGAGAGAGAGAGAGAGAGAGAGCATCATACAAAAATAAAAAACGATGTGATTATTATCCAAAAGGTTCATCTTTTCTTGTGGAAGGCCATAGGGTTCATTGTGCAAGGTTGTTGCAACACCGAGGCCGTTGGATTTTTTGGTCGGATGAGTGCCACATGGCAAAGGTCTTTGTAAAATAACTTTGTTGTCGCTTCAATTGTTTATTTACATCACCTTTTCATGCACATTATGCAAGTTTATTGTTTCTTTATAGTGATTGGATCTACCTTTTTTGTACAAACAATTATAAAATTCTCTTGTTTTTTTTACCAAGAAGGCCATAGAGGAGTGGTAGAAAAAAGGTGCAAACCTCTCACTATCAAATTTCACCATCACATTAAATGTGATATAACTTTTGTTTGCACTTTAGTGTTTTTTATCACCATTGGATTAGATACAATATGACATTTTCTTCATTTTAGTATTTTTAAAAGGTCTCTCCATATTGGTGCTAATGTGAGGCACTAAAATCATAAGATGCAGGTAAAGATGAACCTTTCAGGCAACAATCACATCATTTTCTATTTTTGTATGATGCTCTCTCTCTCTCTCTCTCTCTCTCTCTCTCAAAAGAATGTCTTATAAATGAAGTTCACTCTTAGGTACAATTAATAATTTCTTATAAATGAAATGCACTCTTAAGCACAAGTTATTATAAACAAGCTATTCCAAAATCTTAATTGAACTCTCTCTCTCTCTCTCTCTCTCTCTCTCTCTCTCACACACACACACACACACACACACACAATTTATTACATCTAAACACATCACATTTATAAATCTTTCCTCTCCCCTTACCTTCAACATGCCATCATGAGTCCTCACCTTGTTTGAAGTATTTTTCAGCATATTTGTATACCACGTGATCCATTTCACGTATCTTTCCAACCATGAATAAGAGGGCAATCACTCCATCTTTGATGAGGTCAATTTACACGTACTGCAACAATCTATCTTCCACGTCCATAACACTGCATCCTCCATCACTTGGGATCCATGGTTATGAAATAGTGAGCTCTCTCTCTCTCTCTCTCTCTCTCCCTCTCTCTCTCTCTCATTATTTAGTAAAGGTGCACTTTCATTAGGTCCATGCATAGCGATATATTGGAACTCAAAGAATTATTGTTTGGGCTTTTCAAAAAAAAAAAAAAACATCTTCTATTTGATTTATTGTTTGCATATGGGATGCTAAGCACTCAACCTAGGGTAAAGGGGCCAGTTAAAGGCCGGGGTCCAAAAATGGGACACTTTTTGGGGACAAGAGTAGTTGAACACAATACAGTTATAGGACCATTAAAATACCAATTTTATTACGTGGCTAAATACATTCCAAATAGAGGGGAATGGGCCATTAATGGCCCATATCAGATTTCCATCATACTCTTTCTCGATTGGCGCACGTCCTGCGTTGAATGCATGACCATCATGCGGCTTACTCCCTTCACTTTCTCCACCTTCACAAGCCAATCCCATCACACAGTCATCAACACCTGCACAACACACCATTCTCAGCAATCCTCTTGAACAATTAGAAACGAAGCATACGAAATAGTTTATCTAGAGATATATTTCACCATTTTGTAGCGTTTGTCATAGTTATACACTTTACAGTTCCAAGAGTGCACAAAAAATCCCTTTAAGCGCATCACATAGAGTCATGAGTGGATACTTCTTTTCACAATTCCTTGCAAGGCAGCAGACAAAAGCACATGTCTGCCCTTGCAACAACCAAGGAAGCTCTCCAAACAAACCTACAAGTTAAGAAGAAAAATTCATTACAAGGCAGCAGAAAGAAGCACACATTTTCCCTTGCAACAACCAAGGAAACACTCCACACAAACCTCCATATCTCGAAGCTTTTGACAAAATCAGCCACATCATTTTTGAATCAACTATCTATTCTCAACAACCAGCAAACAACTAAAAAGACTAGGAATATGCAGAAGGGTAGATTCGCACAAGATTCAAAATAAGTGAAGATGATTTCTCTTGCCCCATGCGTTTCCAAAGCATGTTTACTTGACAGACATCCACAACTTGAAGGCCTTCTTTGCACCTCTCTCCTTTTACGTAAAAACGGAGGACGTGTTTGCTGTTGTGGAAGAGTACATGTTTTGCCTATCTTTATGTGCAAACTCCCTCGAAAAGCTCCCCCTTTTGTTTCATAAAAAAACCCTCCTGTTTTGACACTACAATCAAAGGAGCCATCGGACCTTTAGAAAAGCTATTCCAATCATCCACCCAGGCAAAAATTTTCAATAAGAGAATATGCCAATCTTTTGGAAGATACCTTGAACTGAATTGAATTGCTCATTTACTCAGGTTTACACTCTAAACTTCCTTTTTACATTTTTGGAATAAAATATACTTAATAAATTCACATATGGCTGATGTGATTTTTCTTACTACCCATGGTTGATCACATTCAGAATGACAACGAGGAATCAAGTCACAAAGGGTGGTAAACAACAATCTACAAAGTCAAAACAAAGTTACAGAACTCCAACATCATTGGGCGAACAAGGGATTAAATGCATTGATTTAGACCTTGCAACAAGGGGTAATGGGAATAACACACCAGCTTCAATAACAGAAGACATGAGTAGCAACAAAGCCCTTGCCTCCACATCAAGGCCACAAAGCAAGTGAAAAACAACCATAAGGAAACATCCACCTCTCCTCCAACAGGCCAAACCAAACTTCCCAAAACTAGTGCACAATCAAGAAACTGTGAGTCCCTTAAACAAGCTGCCATCAACCAGCAAGGAGTTATCGCAGCATTCAAGGAAAACTAAGAAAATAGTTTTGACATGGACGGAGCAAGACATATCAGATTTCTATCATGCTCATAAACTTTCTCGACTCCCGTATGTCTTGCGTTGAATGCATGACCATCATGCGGCTTACTCCCTTCCCTTTCTCCACCTTCACAAACCAATCCCACCACACAGTCATCGATACCTGCACAACACACCATTCTCAACAATCCTCTTGAACAATTAGAAATGAAGCATACGAAATAGTTTCTCCAGAGATACATTTCACCATTTTGTAGCATTTGTCACAGTTATACACTTTACAATTCCAAGAGTGCACAAAAAATTCCTTAAAGCGCATCACACAGAGTCATGGGTGGATACTTCTTTTCACAATTCCTTGCAAGGTAGCAGACAAAAGCACACGTTTGCCCTTGAACCAACCAAGGCAGCTCTCCAAACAAACCTACAAGGAAAGTAGAAAAATTCATCGCAAGGCAGCAAACAGAAGCACACATTTGTCCTTGGAACAACCAAGGAAGCACTCCACACAAACCTCCATATCTCAAAGCTTTTGACAGAATCAACCACATCATTTTTTAATCAACTATCTATTCTCAACAACCAGCAAACAACTAAAAAGACTAGGAAGATGCAAAAGGGTAGATTCGCACAAGATTCAAACTAGTGAAGATGAGTTCGCTTGCCCCATGCGAGTACAAAGCATGTTTACTTGAGAGACATCCATAGCTTGAAGGCCTTCTTTGCACCTCTCTCCTTTTACGTAAAAACAGAGGACGTGTTTGCTGTTGTGGAAGAGTACATGTTTTGCTTATCTTTATGTGCAAACTCCCTCGAAAAGCTCCCCCTTTTGTTTCACCTAAAAACACTCCTGTTTTGACACTGCAATCAAAGGAGCCATCAGACCTTGAGAAAAGTTCTTCCAATCATCCACCCAAGCAATAAATTTTTAGTAAGAGAATAGGCCAATCTTTTGGAAGATACCTTGAAGTGAATTGAATTGCTCATTTACTCAGTTTTACACTCTAAACTTCCTTTTTACTTTTTTGGAATAAATGTACTTAATAAATTCACATATATCTGATGTAATTTTTCTTACTACCCATGGTTGATCACATTCAGAATGACAGCGAGGAATCAGGTCACAAAGGGTGGTAAAAAATAATCTACAAAGTCAAAACAGAGTTACAGAACTCCAACATCATTGGGCGAACAAGGGATTAAATGCAAGAAAAGCATTCGATTTAGACCATGCAACAAGTGGTAATGGGAAGAGCGCACCAGCTTCAACAACAGAAGACAGGAGTAGCAACAAAGCCCTTGCCTCCACATCAAGGCCACAAAGCAAGCAAAAAAAAACCATAAGGAAACATCCACCTCTCCTCCAACAGGACAAACCAAACTTCCCAGAACGAGTGCACAATCAAGAAACTGTGAGTCCCTTAAACAAGCTGCCATCAACCAGCAAGGAGTTATCACAACATCCAAGGAAACTAGGAAAACAGTTTTGACATGGACGGAGCAAGACATGGAAAAAGTTCTTCACGCTAGAGAAAATGGTCTTTCTTAGCGCAAGTGCGCTTTACATTTTGGAATTAGCAGGTCAGCAATCAAAAATTGGGAGGAAGGCAGGAATCATTAGAAGAAGAAAGGACCAGCTACACAATTGATGACAAAAGAAGAAGCAGCACTTGTAAAATGGATATATTTGAAGTGTGAATCAAGGCATGGAGTCTCCTTGTTGGACGTTAGACTAAAAGTGGCTGAAGTTTGTCAGACCAGACACACATTATTCACAAATGGTACTCCTGGAAAGAGCTGGTGGGAAGGTTTTTGCAGGCGACATCCCAAAATTTTGTTTAGAGTTTCAAAGGTCTTGGAGCAGTCACAAGCTAACAGGTTTCGACTAGAAATTGTAAAGACCCTGCATGATAATCTTCAAAAACTTTATGAGAAACATAAATATCCACCTACAAACATATGGAATGCAGATGAGACAGGTTTCCAGGGCTCTAGAGACAAAGACATGAAGGTGCTTACAAAAAAAGGCACAAAAGCAATTTATGGCATAACTTCTGATTCACGTGAGTAGATGACTTCATTATATTCTGTAAATGCAGCATGCCAGACTATACACTCATTCTACATTTTCAAAGGAAGTCGCATAGGTAACAACTCCATAGAACATTGTGAACCCGGAGTCGCAATGGCAATGTTGAAGAAAGCATGGATGACAGGTGAGATTTTTAAGGCTTGGTTAGAGCATTTTGATGCTTGCATAACTGAGAAAGTTGGCAAAGAGGACATGCATCTTCTAATCTAAAATGGCCATGGTAGCCATGTTTCTTTAGAAGTGGTGGCCAAATCTCATCAACCAAGTATAGACATCATTACATTACCAGCTCATACTTCACACAAGTTGCAACCTCTAGATTGTTAGTGTCTTTAAGTCTTTGAAAGTGAATTTTTGTAGAGAGAGGGATATTTGGAAACAATGGACAGAAGCAAGACAAGCTACAAAAAGTGAACTAGCATCAATTGTTGCTAAAGCAGTAGAATCTTCCTTCATAGAGACAAATATTAGATCAGGGTGTCGAGCAATAGAAATATGGCCATTGGATGCAAGGGAAGTTCAGTTTGAGGAAATGCCATGCAACCATATAAACCGACACTATAATTGAATTACAAACAAAGGATATAAATACCCATATTGAAGAAGACTTATCCTAAGTGGCATGTACACCAATGCATGTAACAATAGAAGATGAAGCAATTCAAGCTTTGAACATCTTGGCCACTCAGCCAAGGGAGACTAATGAGGACATAGAGCAAGGCATCATCTTTATTCAACTACTAGGGGTCAATATCAACTCGACTTTTGAGGAAGTGATGGAAGCAGGTGTGTTTCTGGCTCAAGATACAGAAATCAAGAACCATAACCTTCCTTTCCAAAGCAGTTAAACAATTGGACCTCAAACCATGATTGACACATCAGATTCAAGGGGTAGCCTTTATTCACATCAGATGCAACAACAAACATTTACAAATGAGAATGCTAGCAATAGGCTAACCGATCAAATACAACGCGCACCCTCCCGAGATTGGACCCAGCACCAGAGCATACAACAAACACTTGCTGATGAGAACAAACCCAAATACATCTAATCAATCACACTAGGGAAATGAACAACAACACATTATTGATCTTTTGTGGGTCCCAACCACGGAACAGCCTTATCTTAACCTCAACTCAGTACATGGATGGTATGCAAGCTTTGAGTGCAAAGAAGAAAGAAATAGCCAAGGCAAAGGTAGACAGAAAGAGGTGAAAGAGAGAAGAAAATTGCAGGTAATGGCAGAAAAGGAGGTTGTGAGAAAGCGCAGATTGGATGCACAACAAGCAAACGAATCCAAATTTTTTTGGGAAGCACAACAACAAGCTTCTGAGACTCGGTTGCGATCGCTACTCTGGGAAGGTGGCTCCCCCCAAGGCCTTTTCTTGTGGCCACTACATATAGACCAACCCTAACATGCGTATGCAAGACAACAGAGGTTGGCAAAGATAAAACTATTACGCAATCGCAACACACTACCTTGACATCGAGTAAGTTATACTCTTTCTGTTGTCTTATGCGACAATGGGATTTGATATATATTATGTAGTACTGAACCTAGCCAAACCTAACCATTTTTTAGCTTAGCGAAGGCAAAGAAAAGGCCTTGGAGCATGATTCATTTCAGTTATACGATAACATTTTTGAGGTGATTTTGAAATAGTTCAGAGCTTCAAAGAGCTCCATATTTTTAATAGTATCAGGAAGATGGTGACAGTTCATCTCTATTGTATCCAATGTATCGATCTTTAAGTTTTTCCCCATACAATTACACAAATTATTGATCTCCAACTTTTATCTACATATTTACTTGATAGTCTAACATGTTTATTATGTCTGTTTCAATCATGAAATCTTTGGAGCACACTTATGAACTACCATTACTTAGAGAATCTATTGTTTGTTTTAATCAATCAAAAGTTTTAGCACACCAGTTGGAAAAACTCATCTTGGTCTTGGTAGACTTTCTAAATAATAGTTATTCATATCAATAAATGACTTTGAATAGATAAGGTAATTTATTAAAAAATGCAAAATGACTTACAAAATCTTTGCACTTACGTCTGCATTTTCATTCCAAGCTCTGATGCTTGGATGTGGCTGACTATTCATAGCTGTAAAATGACTTATATATTCTTTTCTTTATATGTTTTCCAAATTTTTCAATTTCAGCTTTGAAGAGATATATTGAACTATTCAGAGATGAAACTTTTTCATTCTAAGCTCTGAAGCTAGGAGATATTCGACTGTATTCACATATGAGCAGCTCTGCATTCTCATAATGTTCCTTCCTTTATATGTTTCACAATTTTTCATTTCCAGCTCCGAAGAAATATGGTGAACTATTCACAAGTGAGAAATGAACCTATGTCTAATAATAAAAAGGTCACAGACAGCTGCGTTTGGTTCAATACCTCACTACTTTTTTGTGTGTAGCCATATATTACTTCTCACAGTCGACCACCTCCCTTCATTATGCAGATCGAAACACAAACAAAAAATAAATAAAAGGAACCGACCTAAGATGTAGTTTACCAATCCATTCAAGGGTTTCCATAGCGGTTATTAGCTAGAACAAAAGGACAATCAGACTTAGCATTAAGATGATTGCTGAGTAAGGTTTGTAAAGCTCACCTTCCTCCCATTACTAGCTAAAACAATAGGACAAATCAAACTTTTTAGCAAGATGATTGCTGAGTGAGCTTGTAAAGATCACTTGCAAATAGAAACCAACATCCACCCACTCTTCAGGACCTGACAAAATAGCAGGCAAGAAAAATTTAATATAGGCAATATTAGCAACACAACAGCTTAGGCCAAGCTATGGAAACAAAGCTGCAACACTAGTATGGACAAACAAGCATGCTCGGATGACTCTAGGCACTCACCAACCCAGCTCCTCAGACCTTCGCATTCACAGAAGTAAACGGCTAAGGGGCTGTGAGAATCCAGAGGGAAAAGGCCGGAGGTGACGACTGCACACCACTCACATGTGACGGATGGAAACCACAAAAGCATGGAGCCAAGTTTGTAGGGAGCTCATCATCATAGTGTGTTGATGTAGATCTGGTTGAATGTGTGGAGCAAGGGTAGATTGGTGCAAAGAACGTGACCCTAGTGGCGTTGATGACATTGCATGTAATTGGGCATCTTAGAGGTGCTTCATCTGAAATCAAGGCACCTGAAGCAAAGCAAGAGCTACTACACCAACCGGCTATTGCACTACCGAGATGGCTGTTGTTGCGCCAACTAGATGGGCTACCATCTCGCAGAGGCATGAAGTGGCTCTCGGAAGGTGTTGTATGGAGTTGCCTGAAGTGGCCTAAGATGGGATGTTGTTGCACCACCCAGATAGGCTACCATCGTGCAGAGGCTTGAAGTGTTCCCAAAAATTATTGCATGGGCTGGCCCATTGGGTGATAATGAAGGGGGGAATGAAGAGTGGAGGCCACAAATCAAACACAACGTCCTGGCAGAGAAGTGACGAGGAGGGGGGATGAAGGAGGACTACCATAGAAAGTTACTGCTTTCCTCAGTAGCGTTAGGTGGTGGGTGAGCTAAATAGAGCGGAAAGTTAGCTGAAGTGCGAGAGCCACACCATTGGTGTAGACGAGTCGACATAGCAGTAAGGGAAATGGAGCTCCACATGCTCACTCTTTACTGGCTCACTTGAGGACCTTTGGTGGTGCATGAATCGTAATTGTTCATCTTTAATTTGAGCAGTTACCATCACCTAACCCAAAGAAAAATGGACACGTCCAAGGGGGATGATGGTACCACCTTTAACCCCCATTTTTTTTACAAAGTGATTCTTGTTTTACCTATCTGACCCACCTCCCTTAACTAAAACCAATGTCCCCTAAGTTCCTATGTGCAGAAAGACCTAGCGCTCCTAATGAATACCTTAAATGCTAGAAATGTGTAATTTTTGACCTTGCAACCCCTTGTTCACCTTAGGTGCCCAATATTGGCCGCCCGGGGGATTCACCATGGAAAACTTACCGCACCACGTAAGTGCAGGGGGAGGGGGGTTTTTAAACAAGTTACATAAGCGTATAAGTTAGGGGGAGGCCCTCAATAATTTATCTCCCAAGCTGAAAAATAAGGGAGGGGGGTATCATATTTATGAGGGGGAGACCTGAACCAGGTTGATTACTTGTAATGATTTGTCACCAATGTGCATTAGAACTCGCATGAATTTAGGGAAATTTTTTATCAGGTCACACATCAAATTTTACATCAAGCCGATCATAGATAAGGGCTGATTTTGAGTAGGTCAAGGGTTGATTTACACCAGGTTTGGATGGGTCAGAATTGGAGAGTAACCAGAGTGCAGGCTAATTGGGCACATAGTTTGAAAGTCAAACTAAAACACATTGAGGGTACATCTAGTTATAATTTAATAGAAGTGGCTCCTTAGTACATTGCCAGTCACTATGCTACACACTCTTTGACTAGTTTTACTCCATTAGATCATGTGAGACCTAAATTTTATATGTAAGATAGAGGTATGATAGTTTTCTTCATTGATTTTTGTATAAGCGTAGAAAGGGGGGTCATACTCCCTAATATGGATCGTATATAGGGGTTTTATCAAAGTTGTCCGCTCGCAAGAGGCGTCCTCTTTTGTATATAGAGTGAATCCCTCGGGGTTGGCCCCGTTACCTTATCCATACCCCAACTTTTTGGGCCACCTCCAAAGCCATGGTCTTTGATGTGGTGACGTCTCCACACACACACACACACAGAACGACGGAGATTCAAGAGAGAGAATAAAGTTGAAAAGGGAGAATCAATACCCTTGAGTAGCATGGACATCAAGGGCATAGTCACAACAACTTAAGAGTAAGAGAGGTAATGCTTATCAAAATTCCATGATCAAGCCCTCAATCATATCATGAAATTAATATCCCACATCAATAGCAAACCATGTCATGAAATGGCTATCCCACATGAGTAGCAGACTAAAATGTTTGATATTTAAGGATGCACACATATTGTGTCAAGCTAATGTAAGCATCAATTCTTTTGTACGGTTTCATTATTCAAATGAAAATTTTTGGAGCACCATCAATGTGAACCACTAGTTGTTTTTATCAGATATCTCTTTAGCCATGGTGGATTGCTTGTGTAGTGAATTTGAACATCTCCATCAATAGAATATCTGATTTATCCTAGCTTTCATGCCACACCATAGAAACCCACCACTCCTACCTGCATTAACATTTCAGTGATTTTGATAGGAATTGTGTACAAAACCAATGGAAGCTTGTGGAAACATTGTGGATTGGAAATATGGGCACTATGGGGCCACTAATAAGGGGTGCTTCATATTGGGATAATACGTTATGGAAATTGATGATGATGTGTGTGTGTGTGTGTGTGTGTGTGTGTGTGTGTGTGTGTGTGTGTGTGTGTGTGTGTGAGAGAGAGAGAGAGAGAGAGAGAGAGAGAGAGAAATCATAGATGCTTTTGTCCATAACTTTTGATTGTGGATCAATGCCCTTGAGTAGCATGGACATCAAGGCCATAGTCACAACAACTTAAGAGTAAGAGAGGTAATGCTTATCAAAATTCCATGATCATGCCCTCAATCATATCATGAAATTAATATCCCACATCAATAGCAAACCCAGTCATGAAATGGCTATGCCACATGAGTAGTAAACTAGAATGTTTAATATTGAGGGATGCAGATGTTTTCTCTTAAGCTAATGTAAACATCAGTTCTATTGTATGGTTGCATTATTCAAATGAACAATTTTGGAGCACTGTCTATGTGAACAACTAGTTGTTTTTATCCGATGTCTCTTTAGTTATGGTGGCTTGCTTTTGTAGTGCGATTGAACGTCTCCATCATGCCACACCATAGAAGAACTTTCTCTATAGGCAACCGACCACTCCTAGCTGCATTAGCATCTCACTTGATTTGATAGGAATTGTGTACAAAACCAATGGAAGCTTGTGGAAACATGGGCACTATAGGGCCAATAATTGTGGGAAAAGTAACCATTACTTCTCTATCAATTCATGTGGAAATGTGTATGGCCTCCATGATCAAGAGTCAAGACTTTGTACATTGTGGAAAATGCTTGCAGCTTTATGTGATATATAAATAAGGAAAGAAGTATGACGATAAGACTTTGTACATTGTGAAAATGCTTGCAGATTTATGTGATAAATTAATAAGGAGAGAAGTATGTAGGAACCGAGGCCTATCTAAGGATTGTTGTTGATTATATCAACGTATTCTTGACATAATAATTAAATCCACACCTTGAAGTTTTTTTTTTTGGCCAAACTCACAATTGTGATCAAAGGAACATATTAACATCTTGACAAAATGTACAAAGATTTTTCAAGCTTGTAGCATGCCTTGAGGTATCCAGTGACCATATCAAATTATAAGGGCTATCCTATGCAGCCGGACATCCAAGGTCACCTAGCCATCAAGGAACGGGAAATGGCTTGATTGCACTCTTCCGAGTTCCTCCTTTTTCCAATGGCAAAAATCATTTCCTTGATTTCCTCGATAATCTTCATGAAGCTCGCAGTTGAACAGTCATTTTCAGATATTCAACGGTTCCGAGCCTTCCAAACATGCTGAAAAAAGCAAAACCTAATTGTTTATGCACATATCAAACTTGCTTGACTTTTCATCAACATCCCTCCAAAGAATAGATCGTTCTTGTAGAACCCCATCTTCCAAGTCCTTTGGACTCATTTGCATATATTTTTTGCTAGGCCACAAATGGTCGGGTATCCCCTAAATAAGTGAGAGAGGTCCTCACTTACCTTTTTACACCCTGAACACCTATTTGAGCCAATACCTCTGGCCGACCTTCACTCCACTCGGTAGAGGGCCTCATAACTTCCACAAAAATATCTTCATCGAATATGTCCACTATGGGTTTTGTACGTTATTTGTAAAAACCATCCCTCATTTTGCTTTCGGCCATTGCAAGACCCATTTTTTGTTAATGGGGAGAACCGATCATACTTGAGCATTGAAGTGTGGTATATACTCTTGGTATGTGGGATGTTGAGCTGCCTGCATTTTTGCCATCTCCAAGCTTTCCACTAGAGGTTTGACTCGCATATAGGCATCACAAGCTTTTCCCAACCCTTTCACAGTCCTGTTCACCAATAGTCTTTCAATGTCATTTAAATGATATTCAATAGTCGATTGGTTTTCTTCTTTTTAGCTCTTATTTCTTGACATCCCAAAAATGGGCCAATCATTGAAGACCTTTGTTGTTCACTTTTCTAGCTATTTCACTCCATATGGATTCAAGAGTGCAATACCTACTTTGGATAGCCAAAGGGACCAGTTTGTTATGGAATTTTGAAATTGTTTGGAAGACTATCCCCATTCTAGGGCCCCCATTGCTTTGTTATTTTGTGCACTAGCTCCCCTATTCAGCCACCCAGCCACAAGGTGGACCATTTAGGGCCTAGTAATTTTTCATGAGCTTCTTCTAACCCTATCCCTTGCTCTCCTTGGGAGACAAGCTTAGTTTTGTCCATCATACCCTTTGTCATGATAATCCATGCATGGTTCTACTTGGGGATTGATACCACAAACTTGGCACATTAGACTTTTGCATGAACAATAGGGTTGGGTATCCCGATCCCTCCTTGCTCCATTGGCCTAGCGATTGACTCCCATTTGGCCCATTGCCACAAGAATATTCTAACTAGTTTAACAATCCTTTCCAATTGCACTTGTCCATCTTTAGGATCGACCCAGTGAAAGCAATATATGGGAGCATGAACAAATTGATCACTTTAACTCCACTCAAGAAGGGAAGTAGCACATACTCCCACCTTATCATCTTGTTCTTTACTCTATTTAAAACTCACTAGAATCTTTACTCTATTTAAAACTCACATATCATGAAAATGGAAATGTCAAATATAAAAGTAAAACTATGATGAAACTGAAGCAAGAATGTGGTAGACCCACATCTTGCACGACTCTCTCTCTCTCTCTCTTTCTCTCATACTCCTATTTTCACACAAAGAAAGCCTACTCAACTTCATCTCCTTCCTTGCTAGAGGGTCACTCAACTTCAGCTGTATCCTTCCATCTCCTAAAGCTCTCTCTCTCTCTCTCTCTCTCTCTCTCTCTCTCTCTCTCTCTCTCTCTGGGAATGGGATCGTGCTATCTAGGGTGGATGAAAGATAAACGTCATGCACACAAGTGAGTGTGTGTTGGCTAGATTATCACTCAAACAAATTAAGTTCCAAGATCAATTACCTTGAACTCATAAACATGATCTTGAGTATTTGCTAAGCCATCACAAGCTCATCATAAACAAGGGAGATGTAATGCAAAGTAGACTTGGTTTATTCATTCATGAAATGAGATTTAAGTAGCCATATAGCCTTGCACCACTACATGTGGGATAATTCCACCTTTCCTCTCCTTCACTCATACTGGGTAGTACTCTAGGACAAAGCTCCCACCTTACAATCCTCCCCTTGAGGTTTGGACTAGGAAGAAACTGAGGAATTGACATCTCTGGCACACTCCAATTGAGGAGAAAAAGAACATCTCCAGTCCAAGAGACCATCCCCAATCCAGGAGACAAACTATATCTAATCCAAGAGACACTCAACACCTCCCCTCAAACAGATGTATAAAACTGAGACCAAGCTAGTCCAAGCTATCTCCAAAAAAAAAAACAATTGAAGGGGAAATACCAAAAAAAAAGCTAGAGAATGTTGTCTAGACTAGAAGGCTATTTTTGCCTTCTTCTTCATCTGCATATTTGTCTTCTTCTGTCAAATAGACTTTGGGCCTTGGATTTCTGTTGGCACTGCCTCTATCCGTTTTGAAACACTTGGAAGGAACACTACAAGAGGCTATTCATATTAGCGACGCTCACACAGCGACGCTCAAAAAAAAAAATTCCCGCCGTCGCTATGAGCGTCGCAAATTTACAAGTAAATTTGCGACGCTCATAGCGACGCCGACTGGGCTAAAAAAAATAACAGAGGGCGCCCAAAAACTCATCTCAGATCTGAGTTTTTCGGCGCCCTCAAGCAAGGAGCAGGTAACGCTCTCCCTCTCTCTCTCTCTCTCTCTCTCTCTCTCTCTCTCTCTTCTCCACACACACACACACACACACACACACGAGGAGAGGAAGGAGAGCCAGGTATGCTCCTTCCCTCTCCTCACTCTCATGTTCCCTTCCCCTCTGTCTCTCTCCCCCTCTCTCTCTCTCTCTCCCCCTCTCTCTCTCTCTCTCACACACACACACACACACACACACACACAGAGTGTTTTTGAGAGAGAGAGAGAGAGAGAGAGAGAGAGAGAGAGAGAGAGAGAGAAAGAGAACAAACATAAACAAAAACACACACACACATACATAAACAAAGAATGCACACACACATTGAGAGAGGAAAAGAGAGAGAGAGCATGCATAAACAAAAAACGCACACATTGAGAGAGGAAAAGAAAGAGAGAACATGCATAAACAAAAAACGCACACATTAAGAGAGGAAAAGAGAGAGAAAACATGCATAAACAAAAAAACGCACACACATTGAGAGAGAAAGAGAGAGAAACTAATTTAACGTCGTAGGAAACTAATTAAAATTAAAAGACCTAAAGATCTAGCCGACGAGGAGTTGAACTCAAGACCTATTATTCAAGAGGGAAATGGCATAACCAATCTATCATACTTGCCATGGGTGATAGAAAGGTTATACCATTTATCTCTTTTTATTGGCACACACATCCACACATGCACACACACACAAGAAGAAGAGAGTTATAACGTCGTAGGAAACTATCATAAAAGACATTAAAGATTAGGTTAGATGTAGATTTACGTTAAATTAGATTTAGGTTTATTTAAGTTAAATTAGATTAGATTTAGGTTTATTTTTAGTTAGATTTACGTTTATTTACGCTAGATTTAGATTTACGTTATATTAGATTAGATTTAGGTCTCCATAGACTGCGATGCCTGCATGAAGCGGGTGAAAAAAGCCCTCAATGGAATATAGGGTATTGCTGCCTTCACTCATGGTGGGCTCCGTCGATCCAAAAGTACTGGTGAAATGTCTTCAGAAGATAGGGAAGAAGGTGGATCTTCAGGGCGGCAAGAGTCACTACATCCCCGACAATGACCATCTAGACAACCTCTAGTCATTCAACAACAACTTCAAAGTTAGTAACAAGAGCAAGAACGGTCCAAAGGGCCAATTGTTGTCGTCAGATGTGGATGGAGATGAGGCAGCGTCACCGCCGGAAGTTAACTCTCACATCTTTAGTGATGAGAATGCCAACTCTTGCTGAGTTATGTGAAAAATTATGTGTTAAATCAATTTTAAGGTTCTTATAATCCCTGCTAGTTTAGTTCTTTGTTTTTAATATAAAATAATTTACGTTAGATTTAGATTTATGTTATATTAGATTAGACTTAGGTTTATTTAGGTTTACACACACACACACACACACACACACACACACAAGAAGAAGAGAGTTTTAACGTCGTAGGAAACTATCCCAAAAGACGTTAAAGATTAGGTTAGATGTAGACTTACGTTAAATTAGATTTAGGTTTATTTTTAGTTAGATTTACGTTTATTTAGATTTATGCTTATTTACGTTAGATCGAGTCCACGCAAGAATTACTTACGGTTTAGGGTTTAAAGTTAGACGAACAGTGAAAAGATCTACTGTGAAAAGATGTTAAGATGCTGTGAAGTGCTACAGCTAGAGAAGAGGCAAAGGGGTTTTGTCCACTACATGCAGTATCATGTAGACGTAGGTCTGTAGATTTCTTGTACCCACAAATATAGGTATTGACCAATAAAGACGAGATTATAACCCGGTGGTTCTGATCTCCGTGCACCTCTAGACCGAGGTGTGCGGGGATTGGACATGACTAGAGAATGTGAGGTAGAGAGATAGAGAGAGAGAGAGAGAGAGAGATAAGACGAAGAATGCCAATAGAATATTAAATTTGTTGTCCAGTTTATAAGATTTTTATCCTCATTATGAGTAGTGACGAGGATGTGGGACCGTCCAACCGAAACACCTATCTCTCAACGAGGGTCTTATGTCCTTGTAATCAATGCAAGCATGCTGTGCGACGGACAAGACGCGTTTCTTTGCAGCACGTTCGTGAATTTGGCGAGTTCGATCCATCTATCATAGATCGAGTTGTTGCCAATTATAACTCGTCGGACTCTGACACTGGCCAACAAGAAGCAATCTTGCAACCCAATAGACGTGTTCGCAGGCGCTTTGGTCAAGCAGCATATGTGAGGCCACAAGATGTAGCCTCTGACAGCTCGGGGGATGATCATGCAGAGCACATTCCCAACGAGGCAATGTTTGAGCCCGAGATTGATGAAATGATCGAGACGATCATGGATTCAGAAAGGCTTATCTATGATGATATGAAAAGTGAAGCCGATACACCATTGTATAATGGAGCACGTATGTCTAGATTGAAAGCACTCCTGGTTCTTCTCAACATGCAGGCAAAGTTTGGATGGAGTGACACTAGCGTCACAGCGCTTTTCAGGTGATCTATTACAATTAGTTTACTTTAATAAAACTCTAAATGTATAATGATTTGATAGATTTTTACACGACTGTATCGTATTTTTATGTTGTGTAGATTGCTTAAAGAGCACATACTACCAGCTGACAATGTGATGCCAGATTCCCGAGATGAAGCAAGAAAGATTTTGCGAAACTTTGGGATGGATTACAATTCTATCCACGCTTGTCCTAATGACTGCATTCTTTTCAGAGGGGAATACATAGACATGGAGAAGTGTCCGAAATGTGATTCCGAAAGATATCGAGTAGATCTCCACGGGACAAAAATTCCACAAAAGGTTTTACGACATTTTCCTCTGCTTCCTCGCATCAAGCATTTCTTCGAATGTAAGTCCATGGCCGCCCTAGCATCATGGCATGAGGAGAATAAATCTTCGGATGGTGTGCTACGAATTCCTGCAGATTGCGCAGCCTGGAAATATATAGATGGAACATGGTCGGATTTTTCCAGGGAAGCTCGAAATTTGCACTTAGGCCTGGCTATGGATGGCGTAAATCCATTTGGTCAAAGATCAACATCTTACAGTGTATGGCCCGTTGTCATCGTCAACTACAACATTCCCCCGTGGTTGACTACGAAGAAGGGGCACCTATGGCTAAGCTTGATTGTGCCAGGGCGATATAAAGTGAAGAATATGGATGTGTATCTTCGTCCACTATTGGAAGAGCTACAACAATTTTGGATTGGCATAGAGGTGGTGGATATGAGCCGACACACAGGACGACGGAATGCTTTGATCAGAGGCATTCTAATGTGGACCATGCATGACTATCCCGGGCTAACAGAATGCTCAGGTGATCTATTGACACTCCTCACTCAGACACTGTAAATCTTGTTTTTTCCCATAGTTGATCTATTATCATGTGTATACATGCACGGCTTCAAACAAGCGGATACAGAGCATGTGTCACATGTGGACCTAGACTGAATGCACGTAGGGTGCCCTCACTAAAGAAGCAAATCTACGAAGGTCATCAAGTGTATCTTCCAGAGAATCATGTGTTACGCGACGGCTTTTTGGGAAGAGAGCCACCAAGGATGTCTGCACAAGCATGGTTAGAGCAGAAGGAGATGTGCGATGACGGATTGCCTCCAGGGATGAAGAGACTATCTCTATGGTACAAGTTACCATACTGGCCCCGACTCATGATCAATCACTTGCTTGATCCAATGCACATATTCAAGAATGTGGGTAATCTACTATGGGACCATCTGACCGGCAAGAAAGATACTTTGGGAGCCAGAGTTGACCTTAGAAATGTGGATCGTATGGAGCAATATTGGCCGCAAACAGCGTCTGATGGATCGATAAAACTCCCTAAAGCACCATGGATTTTCACAGGAGCCCAAGAACGCAAAGTAAAAGAGACCATTCAATCTTTGCGGACCCCCACTAGCATAAAATGTGTCAGGTACGTTCATAGTGGACTTTAATATCATTGCATAAAATGTGGAATTTAATATCTTGAGGTGGATTCTACTAAGAAATGGATTGACCTAAGAGACACTTTCGTACTACCCGAGCATTGTGAACAAGTAAGTATGTAAATAGTTAACATCCCCCTTTTATAAGTTATGTGCTTGAAAGCTCTCATGTAAGTTATGTGGCTCTGGCAGGTAATATTTCATCCTACAAAGTCTACATCAAACTGGTGGTACGTCATAGAGGTAGCCCCTCGTAGTGCAAGGACTTATGAAGGCTACCATGTGCCAATCACAATGGCATCAATGGAGGAGATCAGAGAAGATGCTCAATCAGAAGCCGCTGCGGTGGTGCCAGACGAGCATCAAGATGCTACTACTCTATATGGGGTGCATGCAGAGGATCTACAAAATGAAACAGAGGATATGTGTTTAAACGGAGAGCTCTATATAGATATAGGAAGTTATGCTGAGTTATGCGAGGATGAGAGAGAGATCTCTTAAAGCCACAAATATTGTATTGAACAATTTTGATACGTGTTCTAAAAGCTCTGGCTCTCTAAGTACCTTCCATGGTGTATAACGCTCTTTTCTACTCGCGCTCACATCTTTTGATTGAAAATTCTGAGTTTTCGACTTGCCTCTTCTATCACTCAATTCATTGCGTCATTGTATTTATATGTGTCATTACGTCATTGTATTTAATGGTCTTTGCATCATTGTCTACTTTATTCATTCAATATTAAGTTTAAATATTCGTGTGTTTAATGCAGGTATGTATGATGAGGAGTTTATTTCTTCTTTGTCACCGCAGCAGAGACAGTGGTACGTGGAGCGTCATCGCTATGGCGCATCATCGCGCGTTCCTACTCCATCGCATCTCCCTCTCTTTCGGAGCATTCGGCGCGCTCCGAAGCTTCGGTGTCGACGAGACGATCTTCACACTCGTCTAGACACCGGCGCTCTAGTGGTGGTGGTGGCGGTTGTTGTGGGGATTCCGCCGCCGATGCCTCCACACCGCCTCGTGTTTGAAGAGGCTCTTTACCCTCCCCTTCTTTGCCCGTCCCCACACCAGCCACAACATCGCCATCTACGCCAGGTTTTGCGCGGCTGATTGTTCCTAGCAGCTACACACCTCTACCTACTCCGCCAGGAGCCACCCCACTCGACACTCCTCGCTTCGAGGCCCAGACACCGGTGGAGACACCTGACGTCCGTACCCCCATCGACACGCCGCTAGAGACCCCTGCCGAGACACCCAGGTTCACGCGTCACCGGCCAGAGCGCTTGCCTTACTCCATCGACTTCAACGGCAGCATCATCATGGATGATGACGGCAAGAAGGTGATCTCGCGCATGCGTGGTCTTTGCTCTCAGCTGTTTAGACACTACATACTAAACAAATGGAGTGAAGTACCAAGTGATTTAAAAGACAGATTCATCAGCATACTTCATGATGAGTTTCCCGTTCCAACATGGGATCAGCGCTTCAATGAAGACCTGATGAAGATTCGAATGCGCGAATACTGCAAACACAAGCGTTCCAAAGTGCAAAAAGCAATCAAGCATGGGTCGAACAGACCAGATTGGTTGGCCAAAGAAGATTGGAAGAATGCGGAAAAAGCAGCGCGCGAGAATCCCGACAAGTGGAAGCAACAAAAGGATGCAGCCAGAGCGCGAGTAGAGGCACGGAGCTTGCACCACTTGGGGAGCGGTGGATGGGCATCATTTGAGGCCGATTTTGTAAGTGTTTTCGCATTGCTCTTTATGTTCGATAGTTTAGGGTTTATGAGTTTTTTAATTCTAACATAATGAAATCTTTGTATGTTTTGACAGTGGTCGATGACAGGACGTGATCCCACACCGTACGAGCGCGAGTACGCAGGCAGGAAGGGCTTAAACGCCCTGATGGCCATTCTCAGTTCTCGCGGCGGCATGGTTAGTATTAGGGTTTACTCTTTTCTATTTTTTGTATTGTTTTATAAATGTCGTTATATGTTTATACTTACTGAAAGCTGTCTTATTGTCTTTTTTTGCAGAATCCGACAGATACGCCGCTTGGACGCGATGAGACGTCTGACTAGACGACGTCAGTTTAGCCGTAGCTAGATAGCATTAGTTTAGGGTTTCTCATAGCTTATGTATCATGAGACGGATTTTATACGTCTTTTTGAACCATGTATATTATTACATTTGTCACCGCAGTTCATTTTGCCAATCAATTATTTATGCCTATGATGTTGTACAATTGTCATTATTACATTTTCCAATCAATTCATTTTGCCTATGATGTGTACAATTGTCAATTTTACGCTTGTTAGTTTTGCAAACAATGCGTCTTGTGGGTGACTATTTTGGGTCTATTATCTACCCTTGCACTTTTTTAAAAAAGTGAATCAAGTACAATATGGTTGATGGGTGGCAGGGCATTCAATGCCCTGTCACCAAAAAAAATTTCTCTCGGGCGTCGCTATAACCGTCGCTATTTATGGCTCTGGAGCGTCGCTATAAGCGTCGCTATAGACTTCTGTGTAAACGTCGCTATGACCGTCGCTACAAGCGTCTCTATATAGCGACGCTTATAGCGATGCATATAGCGACGCCTATAGCGACGCTCTCGTAGCGACGCTATTAGCGACGCCGGGGGTTATAAAAACCCAGTGTATTTCCGTCGCTAACAGCGTCACAAGAGCACACAACCTCTTGTAGTGGAAGGTGACCCTTCCTCGCGCAAATGCTGCAAGTCTTCGATGCTAGACAGTCCTTTGCTATGTGCCCTTCTTTGCCACACTTGAAACAAGTTTTGTTACTAGAGCTAAATGCAAAAGCTCCTCCCCTTGAAGTAGCATTCCTCCCTTGCTTCTTTTCCTCGGACATTAAAGAGTTGATTACATCTTGGAAATTCAGCATTGGATCCTTCTCTTCAATGATGGTCATTATCTGGTCAAAGCTAGGTGGTAAGGCTGCTAGAAGAACTATAATCTTGTCCTCCTCTAGTACTGCACTGTTTACATGAGCTAGTTGTGTGGTCATGCTTTTAAGGCGATTGACCAAGCTTGCAACATCTTTGTTATGTTCCATTTTTTCATTTGTATAGATCCTTCTTTAAACTCACTTTTCTCTTCTTTTTCCTAGCTCCAAAGTTCTTTTCTAGTGCTTCCCATGCACGTGATGAGGTTTCACAATCATGAGTAAAGTGTACATAATTGTCATGTAGTGCAGTGATTATGATTCCTAATGCGCATGCTCTTATTTGGATTGATTGTGTGAACTCATAGCTTGTGCCAGTATGTGTGCACCATCAGTAGATGTCAGATTAGTGATACTTCTCTTGACTACTCCCCACAATTGTTTTTTCATTAAAGAGCCTTTCAACTTGGGTTGTCAATTGTGAAAGTCCTCGCCGTTAAATTTCTTAAGCTATTTCTCTTTCATTGTGGTAATAGAGGGGTCTTAGCTTAGGAGACTCTCCTAGCTACTGTCTACCTCTTTACACGAGCACAAATATCCCAAAAAAATTGACATCTACTTGAAGTTATTGTGCTTAGATGGATTCATTTCATTGCAAATTGAGAGAGAGAGAGAGAGAGAGAGAGAGAGAGATTTCCTTGTCAAAGTGAAGCACCTCTTCACGATTTTGAACTTTGCTTTGGGGAAAAATTTGTAACCTTTGGAGTGCTTGATGAAGGTTCAGAAGATTTTGAGTGGCCTTGATGAAGCTTCGTTCCCTAAGATTGCTTGGTGATTCCTTTGAAGAATTGCGTAATTGCTTGAAAAAGCTTCAGTTTGAAATTTGTAATACTTTGAGGGCCTTTTGAAATAACCCACTCAATCTTGGAAAGCCTTTTGAATGTTTGATGTAACTCTTATTGAATGTGGAAGCAAGTGGAAGCTTGGAGGCCCCTTTTTATGTGCGTTTGGTCATGGGACAACACCCCTACAAGCCCATTGGGGTTTGAAGGCAAAAGGTGGCTATAGACTATTGTGGGAAGGCACTATAGTGGTTTTGTTTGTCTCTTAAGCCAGTTGGGCCATGGGATCAATGTGTTTAAGAGTCGAGCAAGCGGGCTTGGCAAGTGGAAGCACGTTGTGGGAAGCGGGGGGGGGGGGGGGCTGGGGGCGGACCTGAAATAGGATTCAACTTCAGTTGATCGCCGACCGATCGAACGGCCGCAGCACGTGGGAGCGATCGGGAGCCTGTCAAGAGCAGGATTAGGTGTGGGAGGCCACCGGAAGCCGGTTGGGGCAGGCAATCGATCGGGGGATGTCCGGTCGGACCCAAAAAGAGTGTAAAATCATCTTGACCATGTCCTTGAAGTACACGCAGGTGACTACGTGTGGACGTCCTTTTGAGGGTGGAAATCCCACCACGATTTTCTTCAAGAAAGAAGGTGATGATGGAGAATAAAAATGACAATCTTTACATGCAAAAGAGAATCAAGAACACACACACACCTATATTTTGGCAAAAGTTAGGGGTGCTAATGGTGGCTTAAACTAGAGACTAATCAGGCTCCTAAGCGCTGAAAATGTAGATATTTTGGTGATTTAATTGAGAAGCCAAATGAGGTGTGATTTAAGCTGTTGATGGCTCTTTGAAAAAAAAGCACTTTGGACACACACATGTTGCACTAGCCAATGGTGTCTGTCTTCAATGAGAGTTATGAGGTGATTAAGAAAGATAAAAATGAACACAATAGCACACTAAGAAATTATGCACACACAATTCTAAGTGTCGATTCCCCCTCACCTAATCACCAAAAGGTGAGCTACAATAGCCGGCTTTAGCAAAAAATGATATAATTAAATAATGCACCTCCGTTGACCGCTTGGATTTGAAGTGTGTTGGTCTGCCGCTTTAACATTCCCCCCTCCCGTGTTCTTGTCGTCCCTGACAAGACTTGTTATATTTTGCTGGGGCATCCTTTGCTTAGTTTTGAAGGTCACTGTCAATTGTTGGAGATGAGCCTTCGCTTGTAATTTGTCACTCTCTTTAAAGGATTCTCTTGTGTACAAAGTGTATTGGATTTTGTTGACGAGGCTTTTCTACAACTTGTTATGAATGTCGTTTTTTTTATGATTGTTCCTTGCGTCTTTGTCTTTGAGTACTTTAATTTTCGTGAGACATTTGTTGAAGCTTGTACTTTAGTTTTTGTGACCATGATTTGTGTGGAGAAGTTTGGAGAGCTTTGCCACTTTGTCTTGTCAGACAACCATTCTTTGTACCTCCTTAGTAAGATCCTTGTTACCTTTTGTAGTCTTTCCTTATTGTCTTTGATGTATGTACACATATTATTGAAGTGTTTTCCTACATTAAGGTCTAAAACCTGGATGACCAAAGGGAAAACCCCACTAGTAAAAATGCCTTTGGTATACGCTCTTATTTGAGTTGAGCTTGTTTGGCTTTGAGTACCTGTTCATGCAAGGTGAGTGCTTGGGAGAATCAAGAAAAGAGTACCTATTGCAAGTGCCAATTATGGGACACTCTAAAATGCATATGAGAATTGAGAAATTTTTCAATAAAACCATGATGTGTGAGAAGTGGAGTTGATGAGTAGTTCAAGGGAAGAATGTAGCACTTGTGATATCCAAAGACATTTCAATAGCTTCCACTTTTCCTAGAAGGGTTTTTGATGTAGAAGCTTCTCCACTCATTCCTCACTGTGCTTAGTGCGTGAGTGTCTTTTAGACATTCTCCTTCTTCTTCTTCGGACTTAGATTATAGAAATTTTGACTTTAATGCTCACCTATTCCAGCATGAACGACCTAACTTAAATATGCTCAGCTCTTCCAGCTCGAGTAGTACCTATGGTAGCTAAGACTCTTAGACCACAAAAATATTACATGAAGCTTTGGGACTAATGCCTTGCTCATTTATTGGCTCAACTGCCCGACTCTGAATTTTTATGCCATTTTCAATGGCAACTTGGACTTAACCCTTTTTTTTTAATAGGATGCCATCGTTTTGTTCATAATTTGGCATACTCTAGATTGTTGTATTTTGAATCAGTGTTGACATTTACTTGAAGCTCAATTTTCTCTCAAGGCTGGTGATTTTGATTATTGTAGCTGCTATTTGGATCGTCAAAATCTTTGTCGCTCTTGAGTTGGTAAGCACTGATGTCACTTTACCTTTGTCCACCTTTTGTTGTGTTGATATGAGCTGATGAGCTCCTTCGTTTCATGCTTGAGTGTGGGTTAGTATTTGTTAGGTTTTTTTTTTTTTTGGTGGCAGTATTATGTATGTCTTTTTATGTAGCATTTTCTCCCCCTTCCCGTGGCTGAGTCCTCTTGAGCAATTTGAAATTACGGCTTGATGGGGTTGATCATTGTGTCTAGGTGATGTCATATGTCAATTTGATCCGTGATGAGCTTTTGAACCCATTTCACCTTGACGTCTATTTTGGTTTGGACCTTTGGTCTCCATTCTTGTTTGATGGGTTGTTCCTTTGCTGATACCTCCTTAGATTTGGTCACTGGGACCCAAATCTGATAGTAGTTCTTTTGGGCTTGATATAGCTTCTTGGGCACCCAAATTTGCTTTGTCATAACTATTGGAGTCCTTGTTGGTTCCCTTGATGGGAACTTCTTCCTTTCGTTTGTCCGCTGATCTTGGGGTTCTATAGGGGCTTGTTTGGGTATCCAAATATATTCTTGATTCTTTTGTGCATGAAGTATTTTCTTTGGAACCCATACCTATTTGTAATAACCCTGCGGATGTGAATATTTATGTGTATGCTTTGGAGACTTAGATTTTTGCTTTGGTTGTCTTTGTTGTTGACACCTAGATGTTAAAGTTGAAGATATCTCTTGTAAGAGTTTTTCTTTCTTGATCAAGATTTGCGATTGGCCAAGCTGTTCTTTTGGTATCCAAATTTGATGGTGTGTACCAGGTTGGTTGATCTTAGAGATAACCTTTGTCAGTTGGTCTTTTGTAGGGACTGTCTTTGCCGTATTGGTTGCCATTTTTGAATCTAGAGGTGGTCCTTGTTTGGGCAATTGTGAGGCTGACTCTTCTGTAGGTTTTGAACTTTCATGAGTCTTCTATTTATTAACAAATGCAATTGTGTACTTTCCTTTGAATGTTTGAATCTGCAGAGCACTTTGTGAGCAAGCGATTTGGGCATCATAAGCTTTTTGCCAAGTTTTCCCAATATCAGTTGATATTGCATTTGTTTATCAAAGACAATGTAGAATTGGTGTGTACACATGGTATTCCCCAATTGCAGTGAAATTATTGCTGAGCCTATGACATTAGCTTGATAACCAATAAATCCTTTGATGTCTTCATTTGTGGCTTGTAATTCCACCTTAGCAAGCTTGTTGTATAAGCTTAAGGAAATCAAATTTCCTAGTGCTTTTGTATCAACCATTGCCAGTGCTTGCACTTTATTATAACCAGCCATCACCTAGACAATTGTCTCTATATAGTTATCCTCATGTTTATCCTCCTTGCTGTGTTTTATGGGGTGATATTTGGAGTTTGTTGAATGGACTGGGTTTCCTACAGCTAAAGACCCTGCTTTAACCTGTCTTTTCTAGAAGACCGAGGGACTTTTCCATGTACACATCTGCAAGTTGTAATTTCATTCTGGTTGCTCTTAATGCCAGTTCTCCCCATTGTTTCCAGCTCTCTTTTGTTGTAATGGCAACTCCAGCTCCATTTTCTAATATGGCCATAGTGGTGACACTTTGAAATTCAATGAGAAGAGTTGTATTGCGATCCTCTCCCTCACGATATTCTCCAACCTTGTTTAATGGAACTTGCCTAGTGTTGAACTAAGGATTCTCAAGCTCTTTGGTCCCTTCTTCAATTTGAGTTTCTGGATTCTTTATGCCAAACTTCTCCAAACATTTCCCTACGGTATTCCACATGTTTGGTCTTATTCATAGAAGTTCAGCAAATGTGATTATACAATTTATAAGAGTAGATATAAGGTTTATCATGCCCTTTGAGTCCATGAACTTTTTAGAGGACAATCTCTGGGATGAGATTGCCACGATGTTTGATTTAGCTTCATGTTCTCCCGTATATGAGGGTAGAGTTCTCAAGGAATGAGGCCTATTGTCTACAGATGAGACAGATCCCTTATCTCCAAAATATGATTGAATTTCTAAATCCACTTGAGACCTTGCCTCAAATTCCTCGATCGGAGGAAGAAAGATATCTCTCCCCTTATACCGGACTGATTCGCTCGATGACTCAGCTCATTGGCTTCATTTGCCTCACGGATTTGTCGCCATTGTGTCATCCATACCATCCTCTTCTCTATATTCCTTAGGCATGGTAGGATGAAGATCCCTGGATGAATTATGAATGGTATTCAACACTACCCTTGGAAGTTGGCTTTTCTAGCTCTATGTCAGGCTTCAGACCCTTAATCGTCTTTTTAGGTTCTGATCTATGTGGGATTATTGGCATTGGTGGTGGAACCTCTATCCAACCTCTTGGTTTTCTAGCCAAAGGTGCTATTAAGGATTTTTGCTACCTGAATAATCTTTTGACACATCTCTAGCCGTTGCTGCTCTTGGTCAGCATATGGATATGTCATCCATTTTTTCTCTTGCGTTTGTTTGCTCTTAAGACATGCTTCGTATGATTTCAAGATGGCATCTAATGATTTATTGACTTTTTTGACCAAGACCAATCCTCCCAAACTAGCACTTTTAGGCTTAATTTCACTGGACAGCTCTGCTGGCGATGAAGTTATTGGTGCAACCGTAGGTGCAACCCTTTCTTCATGGTGTCTTATTTTCTCCTTTGCTTGTGTAAGCTTGTCCACTAGGGAATTCTTCTCTCATTCCCTATGTGCTTTCATCCTAGCCTTCCTAGCTTTCTAACTATTTTGTTTACTACGTGGTTCTATGCTAGGTGCATCAATTTTTTGCTCTTCAACTATAGGTTCTTCAACAGCTTTTTGAGTCCGAGCTCTAGTTATAGCCTGAACAGGCACAACGTTATCATTTTTTGAGCTGCTTAGGAGTTGTACAATCCCTCTCCTGGCTGGGTGTCCATCCCTTGTGTCCATCCCTCTCGTGGCTGGGTGGTGTGGACAATTAGGAATCAAATGTGTTTTTGCATAATCAGTACAATAGCCATTTACTTGAATCATCTCCTTACAATGGTATTTTTATATCGGGTCTTTTGGTATTTTTGGATGACTGTAAACAGGCTGTGCCATAATCATGGATCTATTTGCAATAGCAGACAGTGTTCTTGCATCCATATTATATCACTTTCTGTTGGTTGGACTGTTGTGTACCTTGGTAGAGGAGGTGTTATTGGGGCTGGTTGTGCATATCTCTAGTTATAGTAACACCCTTCCATTGTATGGTTTTTCCATTTTTGTTCAATTTTGCACCATAGAGGTTCTTGGAGGTCAAATTTGACTAGAGGAGCAAGTTTCTGAGCTAATACTTCTATAAGATTCATTTGCTCACTAGATACCTTTGGCTTTACTATGGGTTGGGTTCTTGGAGAATCACTCCTTTGAGAAGATGTATCATTCTCACTCTCAGTATCAAAATCTTCTCAAGGTTCTAGTCTGATTTGGATAGGAGTAAGTTATGGGGGGGAGGGGGGCACATATGGTCCTGTTGTGACCTTAATTCCACCTCTATAAAATTAATGTTCTATGGTTGCATCTGGGTACAACCATAGTGGCAATGTAGCTGGGCTTGTGTCAAAATATGGATAGATTGGCATTTTAGCACTTCTAGCTTGGCTTGCCATACCTCTAGTCATATCTACAAAAGGATTGGTAGATTGGCTTTCCATCTTGATGATCTTAGCTTTTTTAATGTCAGGCCCACTCAATACTCTCAAGATAGTCCTTAACAAGCCCACATTGACTTAGTGAAACTTATCCCTTTCTGCCCTTGATAAGGTCTCTAAGAAGTTAGGAATTTGTGACTCTTTTGGCCTCTAGATACTGGTTTTGGGTACCCTAAAAGTTTGGATTTAGGAAACCTAGGAAAATTCAGCTCTTAAACTATTGCTTGCAAGATTTTCTCCTAGCTATACCTGACTTAATTTGGAGTTTTGTATCAAAAGTTAGAGCAGTTTTGATGAACTGCACTTGAAACAGCGCTCAGTTTCAGGATCAAGGATTTTTGCTTGTATCTTGACCAAATGTGACCCAAATTTGTTGAAACTTGGTCACTTGGTTTCTTTTATGCTAGCAAATACTTCTGTGAGCTCAGATGTAACTTTTGACCTCTACTTTGGCACTTGAGACATCATACACATATAAACTATTTTGTGTCAAAATGAAGTGACTTTTGTTCCAATGATTCCTTATCACTCAAGCAACTAACAACTTTCAGAATTCAATTTGGACATTTCTTGGGAAAATTATGATCAATACAAGCATGAATCTGTCTAGATTTGTCTTTTGACCTTTACAAGCTCAAATGAACTCCAAATTCAATGAAATTTACATTGGGGTCTTTTATGCTCTAGGACACTAGGGTATACTCAAATGTCTAATTTGACCCAAATCTGGTCTATGAGACATCATACACGTATAAAGTCTTTTGGCTCAGAATGACATGAAATTTTGCAAACAGGTATAAAACATCATTTCCAACCCTCCTATGTGGTCAAAAGTGAAATTTGACTTTTAAATTTGGCCTTGAAACATCATACGCGTATAATGTCTATGTGCTCAGATTTTGACAATATTTGGTCTGTGAGCTTGTCTTGTTTTTCTTAACACCCTGGTAAGCTTAGATTTCAATTTTGGTCTCTAAAAGTGCCCTTTAGACATCGTACACGTATGATGTCTAGCTGGCCAGAATGAAGTGAATTTCACTCCAGAGGTTCCTCTCTATACTCGCAACTTTGACACTTTTTGAGCAAGTTATGGCCAATACAAGCATTCACTTGTCTAGATGCGTCTTTTGGTCTTTACAAGCCCAAAAATGCTTCAAATTTGATGAAATTTGGCCTATGTGCTTCCGAAATGCTGTAGATCACAAGGGTACACTCAGATGTAACTTTTTACCTCAGAACTACCTTCTAAGACATCATACGTGTATGATGTCTAGGTGGTCAGAATTTAGTTTTATTTCTACCAGAGGTTCCCCTTAGTGTGTACAACAAGAATATGTGCTCACAAAAAATTTTGGATGTCAAAAATGCACAAAATCATCAATTTTCATAAGGAAATCCCCTAAAAGAGTAAAATCCCTCCAGTTTTCAATCTATAATCCCAAATGACATGAATTTGGTGGGTGTGCTCAACACAACATGCAAAAAATGGGTATAATGTCAAAAGTTCAAAATCGTTGCCAGAATCACCCCTCAGACATCATACGCGTATGATGCTATTGATGGATTTTGGACAGGATTCATCCACAGGTATCCCCAAGTTTTTAGCACTGGTTTTCAAGAACTTCTACCAATTTTCATGCAAAATTGTGCTCAGAATCTCAAGTTTCTCTTTTTTGTGTTTTTGACACTCCGTCTTTTGTCTTTTGGGTGTCCAGAGCTAGTCAAAACTCTAGTCTCTTTTTAGCCCTTGAGACATCATGTGCGTATGATGTCTAACTTTGCATTTGATATTTCTATGTGCAGAACCCTCCCAAACGTCTTCTTATGTTCTCAACAACCACAGCCATGCAGAACCTCTTTGTGAACTTTGTTTTTGCATTGTTTGGACTAAGAATCAAATTATTTTCAAAATTTCAATGCAAACAAACAAATCAAGAAAATCTTCATTGATGGATAGCTCTAGATCAAGATCAAATCATCTATTCAAAGCTACTCCTAAACATAAAAATGGAATTTTGCAATTGTGAGTAGAAAAACACTTTACTGCCACACACTAACTAGCTAATTCTTTTATCACCTCATCAACCACTCAAACACCAAAACATATACAAATCTAAACTAAAAACCATCTACATGCATGACCCAGGAAAGACACATGCTCCCTAGCACCTCTCTATGGATCCTAGCTAAATTAAGATAAAAAGAATACTATGGAAAACCAAAGGGACTCTCACCTCATAGGATTAATCAAAGGTCACCTGCTTAGGGTACTCGTCCTCGGTAGTGGTGCCAGATGCTAGATGCTAGCACAACAAGAACTAGACCAACATAATGTCAGCCAAGGATGGAGCAATGACCCTCAAGCGCATGGAAACAAGAAAGTGGTTGACAATCACCTACTTGACCTTCTAAGACAATCACTACAAAGAAATCTATCCTAACCCACTATGTACATGACGGCTACCATATCTATGACACATCTACCTCTCGAAACATAACCTAACGATGTCCAATCGTCACAAAACTTGAGGGCTAGTCTCTATACACCTAGAGGACACTACCCTAAAGTCTCTACCCCAATATATTATCTACACACACATGCAATCACAATCACGTATAATATCTGACAATAAAATTTAGGTCATCAATTTTGAACGTGATTAGGCCTAAGGTGTAGCTTGTCTCATCGTGAATGCGTGGATATATAACAATAATGAAACAAACACATAGATAGGGAGAAAACTCACCTTGAAGCTTGAGGAAGAGCTCTTCACGAGGAATCCAAAGATGCACGTGCTTGGCATTGATACGTAGCTATCACCATAGCTAACACGTTGATGGAGACACCTTAGCAAGGTCGCTCTTGTACCATGTGTAGAGAGAGAAGGAAGACCCACTCACACACAGCACACCGTACGTAACACAGTTGAGCCCAAGATTGATTTAAGAGAAATTCTATTTCAAGGTTACAAGGGTATGTCTAAACCCTAAGTTGGGTATTTTAGCTAAGAGAGGTGCTAATTACAATTATTGAGTGAATTTGACTCTCCATCCACTTTCATCATTTTAGGGGTTTTCTCGAGATTTACAACATTAAAAGGACTTCCCGTAATCAGTGAGCTACAATAGCCGGCTTTAGGCAAAAGTGATTTTGCTAAGTCATCACAAGCTCACCATAAACAAGGGAGATGTAATGCAAAATAGACTTGGTTTATCTAGTCATGAAATGAGCTTTAAGTAGCTCTATATGCACCATTGCATGTTGGATAATTCCACCTTTCCTCTCCTTGACTCATACTCTAGTACTCTAGGACAAATCTCACACCTTACATCTCTCTCTCTCTCTCTCTCTCTCTCTCTCTCTCTCTCACACACACACACACACACACACAAACATTTTGCAAATGGATAGAATGGAGCTTGTCAAAACAAATGGTTTTTTTGGCATAGCCTTTGTCAAAGGCAAGGGAAAATTCTTTGGAAGGAAATGGTAAGCTCTCCAATATAAAAGAGAAACATGGAAAATGTCTTTAGAGAGGTGATCATGGTAGTAGATGAAGGTTTTCCTTGTCAATGTAAAAGAAAGGATTTCCTTAAGGAGCATGAAATCCATTCAGTGAGGAAGCATGAATCATCATATGCTTCAAATTGGTATGATTTAGATGTTTCTTGTTTATATGATGTGAAGAGGAATCTCTTTCTTTTGATGAAGCACAAAATTCAAAAAATTGGTGGATGGATGGCCTGAAAATAGAATATGATGTGCTTATAGAGAATAACACATGGACTTAATGTGATTTGACTCTTGGCAAAAAGACCATTGGTACGAAGTGGGTTACAAAAGTTGAAACATAATCTAGATGGTGATATTGATAGCTACAAGGCTAGAATTTTTGCAAAAGGTTATGGACAAGAAAAATGCATTGACCATGAAGAGACCTCCACTTGTCTTAGGACTGTGTTCATATTCCATGTGCATTGGCAGCTCATTTTGGATGGAATGTATATCAATCAGTTATTGTTCCTGGTTTCTGGAATGGCGATATATTTGAGGAAGTATATGTAATGCAGCCTCATGGCTTTTTTAAAAAAGGAAAATAAACAAAAGTATACAAATGCAAGAAGTGTCTGTATGGGTTGAAGCAGTCTCCTTATGCTTGGTATGAGAAAGATAACACTAAACAAGGCTTTCATAATAGTCTAAGTAAAAACACTCCGTATGTCAAACGTGAGGGTTATGGGGTTTAGGCCAATTGGCCAGCGGAAACCCATCTCACTACCGATACTACGAACCTTATCTCTATTCATTGGTAATATAGATCAAATAAGGAGTAGTGAGGAATCAAATACTCACTGAGAGCTCCACCCAGAAACACTTTGCATCCTCCTTTTTTGCACAACATGTCAAGCACGCACAAACCCATGCATGCACTCTTCACAAGTGGCATTACAAATTTGGCTAAGGAGCATGTGGAGGCTTCCGACATCCTCGCATGTGCAAGCTTCTTGGCAATCTAAGCTTGCAAAGACTAAGTTCCATGTAGAAAAATCCCAATTCATTGCACAATAGACTATATGAAAGTAGTATTGGAATTGAAGGCGAGATTTAGAATAAAGTAATGTTGATGTTTTCTTTGGGAAACTTTGCAATTAACGCTAAAGCTGAAATCAAGACCATGGTGTTGCCAAAATTGAATAACTTTTGTAGCAGTGTAGATTGCAAATTAGCATAGTGTTGGTATTTGTTTGAGATCTACAATGCTACACAAAAGAGAGAACATTTGAGATTGTATAGAGAGCCAACACTATAGTACAAAGGCGAGGAAATAGAGAGAGAGAGAGAGAGAGAGAGAGAGAGAGAGAGAGAGATATCAAATGTGCACAATGGCAATGTGTGTGTATGTGCATGCATACACACACATGAGCGGATTCCTTTTTGGCATTGAAAGATAATAGAAGGAAAAAGCCTTCTTACTTTTTTCACGATACACAAACTTCAAGATCTCATTCGGCATGAGCTACCTTCAAGATCTCATTCCTTTTTTGCATTGAAAGAGAGAAGAGGGAGAAATATTTCTTACTTCTTTCATGGCACACAAACTTCACAATCTCCTTTAGCATCGACAAGCTACAACTCTTGGCATCGGATAGAAATGGTATGTTTTCCAACATCGGCTCTCAACATCAAAGGAATCATCTATTTGGATTGCGGCATCAGTGATGAATCTTCATGGCTTCAATGACTTCAGCATAGCAAGCCATGGAGAGAGCATATCGGCTTTACCAACACTAGCCATTGACGAAACGCTTCCATCCGGTAGTGGAAATTAGCAAAATCTAATGGATCATCTTTTTTGCCATTGACATTGGCACCAAATTTGGCATCAACATTGATACTAGGTTGAACATTGACATCCATATCGACACTGGATTCAATATCAATACAACATTTTTTTATGGAATTTTTTGAGGAGCAATCTTGACAGTTATTGCTCGGCTTCTTAGCACTCTATTTTGCATATTTTTTGATGTATGCCTACTATGGTTTGGTTATGTGATACTTAGCCATTGGCTACTGATAGGTTACCAATTTTCATCAGTTTTCCATACTCACAAGTCTAGTCACCTACTAGTTTAATAGGTTTTCTTGGAAACCTTCCCACTTCAAGCCTGTTGTTCTTACACTTGATATGTGCTAGTTACCATATGCAAGGCATCTGTGGTTTGATTTTTCCTAGCCTAGTTGGCTATAGTCGATACGTTTGGTCAATGAAAAATTCTTATTTAGTGGGAGATGTTTGACTAATGATTTCTTCTCTTTGGGAGTCATTAGGAGATTTTGGAGGTCTTTTGGAGGTCCTTTTAGAAGAGAGAGGAAAAAGCGTTCCTCCAATAAAAGAAGAGCTTACGTTACGTAAAAAAATAGATTGATATTGAGAAAAATATAAAAAAGGTGTTAGTGGTCCTTGAAAACGGGCGCCTTTTCATTCAATGTGAATGTCTTTTTCATGAGGTAGGCAACGCTCATTTAATATGGCTTTCATCATCATTGAAATTTAAAAAAAAAACATAAAACTATCAATTGGTGTTGGAATTTGAAGCTTTTGACACCGTCAATGCATCCAGAACGTCAAAAACCAAAAAAATGCATATCTACTTGCCTCAATTTTGACACCCGAAGAGGGAGAAATCACCAAAAAAACCCTAAAAAGGGGATTTTGGATCATGGCGCACGAGGGACCGTTTGGAGAATTCTAGATGACCCTCTGCACGCCGTGATCCACTTTTTTTTATTTTTTGCCTCACGGTGCGTGGAGGGCCATTTGGAATTTTCCAGAGGCCCCCCCGCGCGCCGGGAGGCAAAATCTCCTTTTTAGGGGTATTTTGACAATTTCTCCCTCTCTAGCTGTCAGATTGAGACAAGTAGATAGATGTTTTTTAAGTTTTTGGTCATTTTGGACGCATTGGCGGTATCAAAAACTTTAAATTCTAACACCAACTGATAATTTTGTGATTTTTTTAATTTCAATGATGACAAAAGCTATATTGAATGAGCGTCGTGTACTTCACACGCATTGAATGAAAAAGGGACCATTTTCAAGAATTTTTGAAAAGTTAGGTTCACTTTTTAGAGTGTTCAGTTGTCCTTTTGGATGTACGCAACAAGTGCAAGTATATTCTAAGAACGTTTTCTAGAGAGAGAAATAGAATTTCTTAGAAGGCCCTCCAAATGATCTCCGAAATCTCCTAATGTCTATGCATGTGGATATGCATGATTAGCACCTTGTGTGTGCTTGAGCTATGTTGAGAGTAGTTCTCACTCCCCGGGAGATCTCTCTCTCTCTCTCTCTCTCTCTCTCTCTCTCTCTCTCTCTCTCTCTCTCTCTCTCTCAACTGGGCACTTATCTCGTATGGCACATAAAATTTTCAAATGATCAAGTACACATGAAACCCTATACATGCAAATATGAGGGTCATCATTCATGGCTCCATTTCAATATATACCATTTCTCCAGGACTTATCACTCGGCTATCAAAATAGATGGGTTTGTAACATCTACCTAATTTTTTGTACCAAAACAGCTCCAATGGCCACGCTACCCATCGTTGTAGTAGCAACATAGAATTCATCCTCATGGCAAAGGGTAGTTAATCCACTATGTAGAAGCATTTAATGGGTTGTAATCAATACAAACTCTCCATTTTCCATTCTTATTCGTGTAGTAATAACTGGAGAAACCCACGCAGACTCTTGCATAGGGCATATAATATCTGCTTCAAGTATTTTTTTGATCTCCTACCATAAAGCTTCCTATTGAATCTCTCCTAGCCTTCGTAGCTTATGTGCCTTTGGCTTTCACCTCTCACTTTAAGTTCCACCCCTTTTCCCCCTCACAGATCCTTGTACTCGAATTGACAAAAAATACACACACATCTGCACATAACTCACCTTTTCTTGATTAGTTAAGCCTTCACCTAGCATTCCCTCCACCTCTATTATATCTCACTAAGAACCTAAGACTCTATACCTTCCTTTGCAAGGGGAGAATCTATAGTAACTTTGAGAAAATCTACACAATCTCATCTTCACTCTTGTCTTCCTTTGTACCCATGTAGCCCTCATCATAAGCCAACTTAGTCTCACATTCATAGCTTATAATCAAATCACATCCATCTCCCTTTGCCATAGGATAGAAGTGGATTTCTCTGGTCTTTAGGTTCAACACTACCTACTTGCCATTTTCTTTGTTTGGAAAAGTGAACACCCCACTTTCCTTGTCCTGCTTGTCTCTATTGCTAATCTACATGGCCTTCCCAAAGTTATAGGATAAGCATTATCCCCTACTATCATCACCAAAAAGTCAAAGAGGCATTCAATGCCCATCACCTTTACCTTCACATCCAAATCTATGCCCGTAACCTTTATCTTCACATCCTAAGCTATGCTCAAACACCTTGCTTTGGCATGGTTGGCCATTCTCATTTGCACATTTGGCTTGACCACTACTTTAACCCTTCCATCCCTCATAGCAATATCATCATGACACATACCTTAGCCTTGCCATCAATGTATGCTTGTACCTGCATCGTCTTTTCAATAAGAAAATCAATAGAGGAAGCATATCCACTGAATCTTGTAGAGCTACTCTGGAGCTTTGTTTTGATAAAAAAAAAGTTTCGGAATCCAATATCGGTAGCTCAAGTTATGGCTGGAGCCTTCATACACGTATGATGTCTTACTGACTCAGATTTTCTCCAAACTTTAACTATAGACTCTCCTTAATTTAGAGCCACTCCAAGTCTCAGTTTGTGATTCTGACACTTTTAGTCAGGTCTATCATCTCTTTTTTTGTTTGGTTGCTACTTCCTGGGAAGATTAACTAAGCCAAAAGTGATCCAAATTGAATGAAACTTGGTCTCTAAGCTTATTTTGTGATGGACAAAACTTTTGTGAGCTCAGATATAAGTTTTGACCTCTAATTTGGCACTTGATACATCTTACACGTATGATGTCTTTTGTGGAAAAATGAAGTGACTTTTGTCCCAATGACTCTTTATCACTCAAGTAACTCTCAACAACTTTCAGAATTCAATTTGAACACTTTTTGTGCAAATTATGGTCAATACAAGCATGAACCTTGCCCAATTTCTATCTTTTGGCACTTTTTAGCATAAATGTGCTCCAAATGCAAAAAACTTTGGTTGGGAACTTCTAGGACATACTCAGATGTCTGATTTGACCCAAATCTGGGCTCTAAGTCTTTTGGCTCAAATTTCACTTTTGTTTCTTCCCAAGGTGCTCCTTGATGCATACCACAAGAATGTGACCAAAGGAAATTTTGGACATCAAAATTTCTCAAAATCACTACTTTTTCACCTTTACCTTCTTGGATCTGCAAAAATCTTCTTAAATGAAAACATATGTGTCCAAATGAGATGAAATTTTGCAAGCAAGCTTAAATCATCATTTTCAAACCTCATGTGTGGTCAAAAGTGCAATTCGACTTTCAGATCTTGACCTGAGACATCATATGCGTATGATGTCTATGTGCTCCAATTGGATGAAATTTAGTCTAGAAGCTTGTTTTGTGGTGCTAAAAACCTTGGTAAGATCAAATGTAAATTTTTATCCCTAAAAGTGCCCTTTAGACATCATATGCGTATGATGTCTAATTGCTCAGAATGAGGTGAAACTCACTCCAGAGGTCCTCACTACACTGGCAACGCACAACAACTTTCAATATTCAAATCCAACACTTTTTGTGCTAGATATGATCAATTCAAGCATTCACTCTACCTGCCTTTGCAAGCCCAAAAATGCTTCAAATTCAATGAAATTTGGTCTATATACTTCCCAAATGCTCTAGATCACAAGGGTGTACTCACATGTATCTTTTGACCCAAAATATGGCCTCTAAGGCATCTTACGCGTATGATGTTTAGTTGGTCAGAATGGACTTCTATCTCTACCACAAGTGCCCCTTGATATGTAGAACCTGAATATGTGCTCACAAAAAATTTTGGACATCAAAATTGCACAAAATCATCACTTTTGACAAGGAAATCCCCTGAAAGAGTAAAATTCACTCAATTCTCAATCTATAAGCCCAAATAGAATGAAATTTGTGTATGCACTCAACACAACAAGTAAAAGATGGGTATAATGTAAAAAGTTCACTTTTGCTACCAAAATCACCCTTTAAACATCATATGTGTATGATGTGTGCGGGACAAATTTTTGGTTAGAATTCATTCACAAGCATCCCCTAAGTCTCTAGCACTGGTTTTCAAGCACTTTTATAAATTTTCATGCAAAAATGAGCTCACAATCACAAGTTTCTCATTTTTTCCGTTTTTGACACTCTGTCTTTTGTCTTTTGGGTGTCAAGTGTTGGTCAAAACTCTAGTCTCAAGGTGTACTAAGGGTAAAACCCGCCCGTTTGAACACTCTGATGTAGTTAGATTTTTCAAATTTGGTCTCCAACTGCCTCTTGAAACGCGTATGATGTCCAAGTTTACAGAATTTTATTTTTTGTACACAGAATCCTTGCACATGCCCACTTATATGCACAGTGTTGAAGTCCGCGTGCGAGAGCGCATGTGTGTGCAACAATGGAGAAGAGAGAAGAAGAGGAGACCTTGTGTTTGCAGGGGCTAAAACTCACTCTCTACATGTGATCCCCCTTATTCTATTATGTGCATAATAAATAAGTATAGTGGACGGGCACCTGGCCTAACCGGCCACATGGTGCCTTACCCCAACAACCTCCAACATAAAGGCCAATGTGGCCGTGAGAGAGAAAAGAAAACCGTACAAAACCTGTACAAGGCCATCACAAGTATGACCTCAGCCAACACCCACTGGCTCACTAAATCTGTGTGTATCCAGCTCTAATCGTAGAGAAAGTATAGAGCGATCAATACCATACTCCTCACCAAAGCCACACAAATCCTGCAAATATCTCACTATACGCTGCAAAGTGCCCCTATGCTCAAGGACAACGTCAGTCACTGCATGACTAACTGCTCCCACTGCAAATGCACCTACTGCAAATGCAATCTCGGGTCTTGAGATGAGTATCTCATACATGAGACTTCCAAATGCTGATGCAATCCTAGCAATATCTACCAACCTGACCATCTCAGTCAAATCTGGCTTAGAATGCCACTCATGAAAATCACCCTAACACCTAGACTCGAATCCCTCGAATCCATCCTTGTGTCCATAGCATGTCACATGCGCACCAAGAGCATCTGTCTGTCTTGAACCCTGTGTGGTAAGAGCAATGCCTAGCTCTAACTCACACACATGAGTCTCTGACCTAAGCATATCCATGAATGATTGAATCACGGTTGAATCCTCTTGATAAATCCTCATCTCTCAAGCCATCCATATATGTCATCATATCCATGAACGACATGCCCTGTTGCACAATTGTTTGCACAACTGGCTCAACATGCTCACAAATAGGAGCATCATGCAACCTATCCGCAAACGAGACATGCCTCGTCTCTCTGCATGGCTACATACTCACGAAGATTGTGCCGTCTCATACGAGATGTACTCGCATCGCATGAATCATGTCAACACAAGCACCTCTCACTATGACTAGCTGGCCACGATGCAATCTAAAACTGTGCTCATCCAACACTATATGGCATCCGTTGTCTCATAAATAACTGACTCACACAGATCAAGATCTGCATCACCTAGCACATGGCATACATCTTGCAACATGTATGATGCACCACTCAACAACAATACTCTGACATCTCATGCACCAACTATGTCATGCACTGAACCATCAGCTAGACACACATGTCCAAGCATACCACTAGCATATGTGCTAAACCACTCACGACTCGGCGTGACATAAAATCTAGCACTCACATCTAGTATCCAATGTGAAGGTAATGTGTTGTCAAAAATCGACATAAGAAAGTCAAGAGTAAACATGGAAGCAAATTCAACATCGCCGCCATGTGTAGCCACATACTCTACATCTACTCCCACATCATCCAAAGTGATAGCATCCCTCTTTTGTTGTATCCTGTGCTGTCTCATCCGCCAAAAACAACGCCTACGTACATGCCATGTATGACCACAATGCCAACACACATCATCTCTATGTCTGCAATATCGTCCTTTGACTATAGGCATCTCTCTAGACTCCTTTGTGCCAAAAGCATTGCACAATCTTTGCCATAACTCTCTAGCTGTACATGCATCCAAACCAATGTAATAGACACTCACCAAGGTGTAACATAATCATTGAACATGCAAGCTCATCCATGTCCTCCCACTCATCCTCAGTCATAAACTCTGGCCTAGTATCCATGCCTTGTAGTGGCAACACTTGGCCCAACTAAGTCAATGCATCATGCATACCTGCTTTCCAATGCTCAAAGTTTGAACCATCAAACTTTGTATGGAAAAGCACATACCCTGGCAATGATGTACATGCCAAATCCATGGCGATAACCTGTGACAAGAACAAGCACAAATCGATCAACTGACAATAGCCAATGCAGCCTGGTTAACTCATACACCAAGTACTGTCAAAATACAACATAAGCTGTCTAAAAAAAGTATTAGCAAATATGGCGATGAATGTAACAAAACAAAATGAGCAAAACCGCTCAAATGATGCCAAAAAACCCGATCTAATCCAAGAGCATTGTGTGATAATCGATGAAACTATCATCAACAATCTCCCTCCTGAAGAGATTACCACATATATGTCAAATGATGTAATCCGGTGAGCAAACACTCTCACAATGTGATGCCAAAACACTATGGCAAAGCAACCACTAAGTGCCAAAAGCAATCAAAACATGATTGCAAACCCATTAGAAAATTTCGGAGGTCATTTGGAGGGCCTTGTAAGAAATTGTATTTCTCTCTCTAGAAACTTTTTTTAAAATGCACTTGCACCTTGTGAGTACGTCCAAAAGGACAACCAGACACTTTAAAAAGTAGATTTATATTCCCAATCGTCCTTGAAAACGGTCACTTTTTTATTTAATGTGAGCGTGTTTTTCAGGAGGCAGGTGCGGCGCATTCAAGGCAGCTTACGTCATCACTGAAAGTTGAAAAGTCACAAACTGTCAAACAGTGATAGATTTTGAGGCTTTTGACACCACCAATGCGTCCGGAACGCCAAAATACCCTAAAAACGAATGTCTACTTGTCTCATTCCGACATCCGGAAAGGCAAAAAATGTCAAAAAACCCCAAAAAATGGGCTTTTTACTAAAGGCGCGCGAGGAGGCATTCTAAAATGCTAGAATGCCCCTATGCGCGCCGTTAGTACAAAGCTCTTTTTAGTGATTTTTGGACAATTATCTTTCAAGAAAGCCTACCCATGTTTCTCTATTGCACTTTTGCACCATGCTCTCTCTATCTATCTCTCTCTCTCTCTCTCTCTCTCCCCTTTCTATAGCTTAGCATATTTAAAGAGAGAGAGAGAGAGAGAGACTCCCATTACTAACGGCGCGCGTGGAGCATGTTTTGACCTCAAAAAACACCTCCTCGCGCCGTTAGTATAAGGTAACAAAAAAACTCTCTCTCTCTATCTTTCCCCCGCCTTACTTCCTCTCTCTATAACACTCACACATACACACATAAACACATACACTGGTGGATGCACAGTACTAAAGGCGCGCATAGAGACATGCACACCGGTTGTGCCTCTCTACGCGCGCCTATAGTATAGAGAGAGAGAGAGAGAGAGAGAGAGAGAGAGAGACGAGAGAGAGAGAGAGAGAGAGAGAGAGAGAGAGAGAGAGAAAGAGGGGCTCTTTGTGTTTGTGTGTGTGTGTGTGTGTTATATTTGTGTGTCTGTGTGTTTGTGAGTGTGTGTGTCTGTGTGTGTGTGTGTGTGTTATATTTGTGTCTCTGTGTGTTTGTGTGTATGTTATATTTGTCTGTGTGTGTGTGTGTGTGTGTGTGTGTGTGTGTGTGTGTGTGATCAAAATGCACTTTGTAGAATTGTAACAATGGGTGTGTGTGCTCACTCTTATAGACCCGAAATTATGATCTCTAAGGCTAAGATGATGAAGAAAAAACCTATGTGATAGATGGAGGCCTTTTTAGAGATTTTTTGACATTTTCCTCTCAAAAAGATCTCTAAAAGAGGAAAAAAGGGGCTTTTTACTAACGGCGCGCGATGAGGCATTCCAAAATTTTAGAATGCCCCCTCGCGCGCCGTTAGTAAAATGTTCTTTTAGGGGTTTTTGACATTCTTTGCCTCTTTGGATGTCGGAGCTAGGCAATTGGACATTCATTTCTAGGATATTTGGGCGTTCTGGACGCATTGACAGTATCAAAAGTTTCAAAATCTTCCACCACTTGATAGTTTTGTAACTTTTTGAATTCTAGTGATGACGTAAGCCGTATCAAATGCACCGCATCTACCTTCTGAAAAAGGTGCTCGCATTAAATGAAAGAGAGTGATCGTCTTCAAGGACCACTAGATTATTAAATGAGGAGACGGACACCTTTTATATTTTTGTTAATATCAATCTATTTTTCTACGTAACGTAGGCTCTTCTCTCATTGGAGGAGCTTATTTTCCTCTCTCTTCCAAAAGGCCCTCCAAAAGACCTCCGAAATCTCCTAATGATGCACATAAACAAATAAACTTGCAAGAAAAATCTGGCAGAGTTTCGACAGTATTTGGATATCTAACCATAATAACCATACATGCCATAAACATGCTCAAAATCATGCGCAAAATCCTCACTCAATCATACAAGAGCTGCCCCAAAGTCTCCACTCCCTAAACTTGGAAAACAATCCTGTAATCCAAAACAAAAAGTGCATCAAGCGCACTCTACAAATGAGGCACATACTAGCATAAACTTGGATGAAAAACAACCAAAATATGACACAAATTGATGCTCAAAACAGCTGAAAATCAGCCCACATGTGCCATTTCAAGGCGAAGAATATCATCAGTCGAAAAGCACACATCATGTGCATCCACATGGAAATGTAAACGAGCATCAAGCATGTACCAAATGTGTAGCAAATGAGCATCCAAATCAGCTGAAAATTTAGCTCACAATCATGCTAAAAATTCTTGCAAATCCATGCACCACACTTTCCGAAATCTGCCCAATCGCATAAGTCAAAGCACATAGCCTGTGATCAATCCGACTCTCGAATCCTGAGAGTCCACAAGAATGCATACATCCACAAAGTGTTCTCAACGTATGCGCATAAATTTGTTGAAAATATCAACCCACACTCTCTTCACTGAGAGAAAAACATCAATGTGCAAAACAAGAGGATGACAAAGCTTATTCCGAGCTCTCTGAATGTAGCAAATCACCACAATAGACATACATAATCTTCAACTTTTCGAATACCCTTCAACCGATTAGTCCATATCTCCCAAACCGTTCAGAATTTGTAGAAACTTTCTTCTATAAAGTTGTAGACCACGCAAAAACGGTTGGGAACTGTGGGAATGGACCTAACATGTGATGTTTTTATAGGTCGAAACAGATTTGTAAAAATCTGTAGCTGTGTACCCTAGACATGCAGGTAGTCTGAGTGACGTATCTCAAATTGGTAAAGATTTTGAGAAAACTTTCTTCTGCAAAGTTGAAGAGGAAAAAAAATTGGTCAAGAATCACACAAATCGGCTTGAATGAAGATGTTTTGATAGGCCAAAATAGATCTGCACAAAAAACGTGCTGCAGTTTTTGCTACTTCTCTCCCTGCTTCCCCGTTGAGCTCCAATGGTGCTCCCAATCCTTGAGCTCTGATACGAGTTGAAGTATGCATGCGAGAGTGTGTGTGTCTGTGTGTGCAGCAATGGATAAGAGAGAAGAAGAGGAGACCTTGTGTTTGCAGGGGCTAAATCTCACTCTCTACATGTGAGCCCCCTTATTTTATTATGTACATAATGAATAAGTATAGTGGGCAGGCCCCTGGCCTACTAACTGGCCACGTGGGGCTTTACTCCAACACACAACACCAATCAGTCATGCAAAAATGTCAACAGAAAGCTCATTATTGCATTTTTTTCCTCAAAAGAAAACTTTTTTGTGATTTTAAATGCAAACAAGCACTTCAACAAATAAATCAATGATGAATAGCTCTAGATCAAAATCAAATCACTTACCTAAAGCTACTCCTACACATCATATAAGGTTTTGTATTTATGAGTAGAAAAACGCTTTAATGCCACACACAAACTAGAAAACACTTTCATCACCTCACAAATCACTCAACCACCAGCAAATACTCTAATCTACAACTTATATTACAAATCCTAACTATATCCATCTAGTCGCAGACCCTCGGCAAGACACATGCTTCTTGGCTATCCACATGCTTCTTCGCTATCCACTTGATCTCGAAATAACCTCTTCCAAATCCACTTGAGAAAAATGCTTTCTTTAGCCAAAACTAAAGCAAGCAACCATCACACGAGTGATAGTAGGATTACCTACTCAAGTCCTTGTGTCCTCGGCAACAGCGCCAATGTTGCGGGAGCGAATCACACCACCTATAAAGTGCATGCAACACTACCTAATCAACATAATGTCAATCGAGGACACATATGACACGATAGGTGCACGGAGGCAATCTCTTTAGCTTGTCAGCTTGAAACCATCCCACACATACAACACTCTAGAAGGCCAACTAAACCACATTTAGGAATCTCACTGCTCTCAACTACACCTCCCAACCCACATGCACACAAATGAAAAAAAAACTCACCAAATCATACCAAAATCGTACGACACTTAAGGAACACCATCCCCTCACTAGGATACACCTATCCCAAAGCCTCTACACTCAAGACCCTCGCTCTAAACCCATCTGTGAAAAATGCATATGAAGACAGAGGCGAATTTCGGAACTGCCTAAAAGTGAAACCAATGAGTGCCTATGCATAGCTAATGTCACCACGATTCTAATGACTACTTGCATCAAAAAAATGGACATCGTTTGATATACTTATAACCACAAATAGGTCGTAGATGCGTTAGTGTGTGTGCTCCATTCCATGAGGAATGCTTGGCATTGACGCATAGCTCTTGGCGAGCCTATTGCAATGGTGCAGCCAAATCTCCAATGCAATGAGCGAGCAGGAAGTAGCGCCAGGATGAAGCTCACACCTTCTCTCTCACACACAGTCGACAACAGCTTAGATTTTAGATTATGATCAAAAAGTTCTCTTTACAAAATGACCTAGGTACCTTATATACTAAGGCTACCATAGGTTAAACCTAAAATAGAGTTCAACGGCTTTTTATTTACAATCTGCAAGTGCCATTGCACCCTCGCTTCTGTAACTAGACTAACTACTCATTACAAATGATGTTTTTAACCATAATCCGCAGCATTTCTTACCTCTCAGAAAATAAGGCTTTGTTGAGTTATGTCGTACGGTTGACCCATGGGTCAACAATAACATGGATAATTCTTGATATTTTCTCATGATTCTAATAGTTGGAAAGCCTATGTATTGGAAGCTATGGCCCATTTATGAAAAAATATTTTTGTTGGTTTATTAATTTAAATCACACTTTGGTGAATATTTTGGAAGTGTTTTTAAAATTATAAGGTAAGTTTGAGTGCGGTCATGGAGTGGTTACTAAGTAAGTCTTCTTCCTTGAGTTTTGGGGCCCCTAAGACTTTAAATAACAAACAACATAGAGGTGGACGTGATTTTTTATTTTACAGAATCACACTCATTTTGAGTTACGATCATGTTGTCTTCAAATTTCTAATTTCACTCAATCAACATGGTGCCTTTGAAGCTTACATCCAAATATAAGCATACAATTTCAATTTGTCACCAGCTTAGTGGATTTATAAGAGATATGGAAGGGTGCATTCTAGATGCCAGTTTTTTCATTGTGCAGTTTTTTTACTTCATAGGTGTGTTCCAAATTGTCTTATGAAGATAGTTTTGATGTTTTTTATGCCTGAAGATACAAGTAAAGAACCAAAGTGTGTAAAGTGGAATAATTAAAGTGGTAATGATAGGTGTAGGTATAAAAACATCAATGATAGATCAACAGTGTAAGGTCTCCACCTTTCTAGCTGCAGAGGGATGAACTCAAAGTTTTAAGGGAAAGCATTGGACTTACAAATAGGTAAATCACTATCTCAAAAGCAATTAAAAATGGTATTTTTGGAATCTTAAGCACAACAAACCACGGGCTAGAAATTTTCAGATTTAAATTCAGACAAAAACTGACCCCGCTAGTCCTTCCGAAAGATTCAACATAAATTAAATTATTAAGAAAAATTAAATGGTTGCAGTAATCATTTAAGCATAGACTTTATTAAAGGCCTCCCAGATATTTACCAGATATTTACCAATTAAGCAAAAATAGGTCAGAATATAGCATGCTTGATATTTCAAAGCTAGCAAGTAATGGGAGGGGTCATCACTGACCTGCCAGGGACACAATTAGTAGTAGGGGGCACCATCTTGAGCTGTAGGTCTGCTTGAACTGCAAGAAACTGCCATTTTCAGCCTATGAGAGCTTATGAGTGCCCAGAAACCTATAAATAAGACCCCTTGCTTCACATTTTGAACAGACACAGAGTCCTGGCCATTTCTCTCTCACCTAAAGAGATCTCTACTCAGAAATCACTAGAGAGCAAAACTCTAGTTGGTTAATCCACGGTAATTAGCATTAAACCTTTTTTAATTAGCAGAATTATGTTGATCTACTTACATTTTCTTGGTTAATCCAATTAATTAAGAAGATTAAACTTACTTACACTCTAAAATTCTCTCTGTATTCTTAATTCTCGGCTGATTATTGAGATTAAGCTTAGGGATACTAATCTAATTAATTAGTATGTTATATTAGGACTGAAATTAAACATTTTAATCATAAATTAATGGTAATTATAGTAATTAAACTTAGATTGAGAAAAGATAATTATCAAAGCTGTATTACACTATCAAGATACTACGAAAATTATCTCTTAATTTTTTGAATACTTTTTGTAATTATTTAAGTTGAATTACACTGTTTTTAAGAGAAAAGTAAAGGGGGAAATTAGCAAATTAAACTAAAAAGTTTTGAGATACTTTCCAGAGGTAAAATACATTTTAGAGAACCCATGATAAGTATCTTAACCACAAATAATTAGTTTAGCTAATTATCTTAGTAGAAAAACACTTTTTTAAGAAAAACTTAAAGGGGGAAAATAGCAAAATAAACTAAAAATCTTTGAGATGATTTTTAGAGGTAAAATGCATCTTAGGGAACCCATGATAGTTAACTTAACCCCACAGTTAATTAGTTTAGCTAATTATCTTAGTAGAAAAACATTGTTTTTAAGGAAGAATTAAAGGAGGAAATTAGCAAATTAGACTAAAAAGATTTGAGACAATTTTAGAGTTAAAACACATCTTAAGGAACCCACAATCAAAGGGGGAAATTAAAAAATTAGGCTAAAAGGCTTTGAGATAATTTTTAGAGTTAAAACACATCTTAAAAAACTCGTGATAATTAGCTTAATCATAGATAATTAGTTTAGCTGATTATCTTAGTAGAAAAACATTGTTTTTTAGGATAAACTAAAGGGGCAAATTAGCAAATTAGATAAAATAGATTTGAGATAATTTTTAGCATGAAAATACATCATTAGAGACCTGTGATAATTAGCTTAACAATATAAAATTAATTTAGCTAATTATCTTAGTTAGAAGACCCTATTTTTGAAGATAAATTAAAGGGAGAAATTATTAAATCATGTTATATGATTACATGCTATTTATCAGAGTTATAATACATGATAACAAGGCCTTCATAATTATTTCAAGGTTAGAAAATTAGTATAGATATTTATTTGAGTCAAATTATACTAATTTTAGATACAAAGTAAAGGGAAAAATTAGTAAATCATGTTAGATGATTACATGCTATTCTTCAGGGCTATATTACATCATGAAAAAGTCGTGATAATTATGTCAAGGTTAGAAACTTAGTATAGATATTTATCTAAGTCAAATTGTATTAATTCTAGCTGAAATTTAAAGAAGGAAATTAGTAAATCATGTTATATGATTACACTCTATTTATCAGAGTTAGATTACATAATAAAAAGTTCGTGATAATTATGTCAAGGTTAGAAAATTAGTATAGATATTTATCTAAGTCAAATTATACTAATTTTAGCTGAAAATTAAAGATGGAAATTAGATAATTAAGTTGGAAAATTAATAATAATTATCAAAGGTCAAAAATATTCTTATCTACTTGTGATGATTATACCATAGTTAATTAGTGAGTTTAGGAAATTATAATTGACCAAAAGTCTTATTTTTAGCAAAACATTAATTAAAATAAATAGACTTTGCGGTCAAAATTTTTTAGGAAAGAGTAAGTATAAACCTATGATATAAAGTTGAGGAAATAAAATCTTTAAGAGAAAATAAATAGAATAAATATGAAGGTCAAAATAAGCAGATTTCAAGCTTAAAATTCGATGGGAGAATTAGGAAAAAGATATACAAAATTATTAGAAAATTAGGATAGCTTAGAAAACCCTTAGAGGAGCTTTGGAAAAAGTTATCATATCTATATAGGAAAATAAGAAATTACTAGGTCAAGAATTTACCAATCAAAACTACAAATTTAACCTTGGATGGATTACGGTTGAATACAAAGGTTAAGTCTACCTTTCGAATAATTTACCTAATGATTAGACGTTTTTTTTATAAAAGAAGTTATGTCACCTACAAGGACCAGAGAAAATCCTACATCTGATGATGAGGACGGAGCTCCAAAAAGAACTAGAACATCGCACGACGAAGAAGCCGGACCTAATATTAGGCCTACTGATGAGAGTGTACAGGTCCCTGTGTTACAACAAATGCCAAATCAGTCCCAGGTGAGTCTCCGTTATAATTAAGTTTAAATAATTCAAGTTTTTCTTGGTATTAACATTGCATACGAAAAAAAGGAGTAAGAAATTAGGAAAGGTGAAACTGGCTTAAAAATAAAAGGTATCTTCAAAGAAACCAACGTGCAATTGTTTATAAAGTAGGAAAGAATTGTTTGGGTTAAAGCTGGTTGAATTAGGAAAGATATGATTAATCATCCTTAAGATAGTTTGTCTCAAGACACCTCCGACTCCTTGGTATATTTTGATAAATAATGATGGCTTTCCAGTCACGGATAAATCGGTTACTCCCATGAACGATGAGTTTCTACTCCGTGTCATGTCTTGATGTTTCTACATAAGTTAGGATATCGTTTTTATCCTAGGGAAGCCACCCGGTTGTATGGGCAACAGGTTTGGTGTATAGGTACTAGGAACCTTGGGTAGGGGTTTATCCACTCCGGATTATGAATAAGGAATGGGTGCCGTTTTTTCACCCTTAGGTGATCTTGAGACAAGAAGAGTATTGGTCATGGTTATTATCGACAATGTTTTGATTGACAGTACCCTGTCTTAAGTTTAAAGATGTCTGTTTGTTAAAAGAATGCTTTCAATGTTGTCTTTAATACTTGATTGAAGGAATTACTGTGACGAAACGTTAAAATAAACAATTAATTTAAATGTTAAAACAATGTGATAGTAATTAGAAAATAAATGAATCATGTGTGAGTGCGGGGTGGTAAGTGGGGATTGACTAAGGCTGTCAATCATGGACGGATGCACCTGATTTTGTCAGGTAACTATCCATCTCTGCACACTAAAAACATTTAGAAAACTTATTCACTTGGAAGAGGAGTCCACCAATGGCTGTGCCCTCACATCTGTAAGGGGGCAAGAAGCGTTGGTTGATGATACCTTAGCCCAATTTGTCGCAGTTATAGGGTTGAAATAGTTTTTTTGGACTTTTAATACGTTGTCCCGTTTCCACTACAAAACAGGACTAGGTCTTCTTCTAAGGCTATAGATCCAAGCCATAGTCAATGGTAAGGGTCTATTCCTTGGATTTTTCTTGTTTAGAGACTCTGATTTTTATCAGACCTAGAGACCTGTCAAGGATCCCATCCCGATCTTGGTATTGACGGGTTGGGGATCTCACAAACAGAATAAGAAAAATATATTTTTTTTTGTACTTAAACCTATTTCCAAGCAAATCCTTTTGGGCCTACAACAACCACATACATTGGTCAAGAACCCATTGATGTTCATAGGAAAAATATGCTTGATCGCTAGAGAATATTGTATATTGTGTAAAATGGGGTTCACCTAGAAAATATGTTGTTTTTTATCAATTTGAGTACACCTTTGGCTTTAAAAGATCCTCTGGAACATATAATCAAGAGTTGTGAGTGTTTCTTATTTTTTCCACATAAAGTGTGGTCTTAGCTTTGAGTTTACGTAAGGACTTCTTAAAACACATACATATGATATTAGTATTGAATTTTTTTCCAAAACCTTGAAAGGACACTTTTATGTGTTTTTAGGTTACCAAACTAGTGTTAAAGAACAAGACTTTGAACAGACTAGAGCCCGAGTATAGAATTTTATCTACCACAGGGTGTTGAAACCCCTTGTCAATTTTAGCACCAATATCACGCATATGTGGCAACTTTCTTGCAAAAACATGACTACCACAAGGTCCTTAAAAATAGCCAATTTGCGACAAGAAAACCGAGGACTTCCAGCTAACCTTATGTTCCCCTTTTACCTCAAGATTAGGGGTTAAAAAATCTTTCAAGAAGTTATCCATGACGATAGGTTGTATTCTATAGAACATTGCCCTAACAGTTTATGCCCCAGCTGGAGTGCAAGGGTCGAGTTGAAAAGCAGAGGGCAAAGCCATCCTCAATCAAACAAAGATCTAACCTTATACAATGGTTGGCATAGACGTATCCGATGCAGTCTTCGGTGAAGTGATGAGGCGTCTTCAATGAAGAGTCTAGGAGCTTGACATGGCGAACCCTAGTGATCACTCATTTGTCTCTCTCTCTCTCTCTCTCTCTCTCTCTCTCTCTCTCTCTCTCTCTCTCTCTCTCTCTCTCTCTCTCTCTCTCTCTCTCTCTCTCTCTCTCTCTCTCTCTCTCTACTATTCCATGCTAATCATCCCTTCACCTTTGAAATGTTAATTATCATGTTCATGTGAAATTCATACACTTAATGGGAGTAGCTTTTGCAAGTGCATTTTGTGCTTCTTCTAGCATCTACATTCAAAATCTTTAATACAATGATCTTTGACGCATTTGCCCAAGTCCACCCTCATTGTGGCACTTAAAAGCAACACTGCTTGGCATTTCCTCTCCTTGCACGTTTTGTTTCGTAGGGTTGGTTGTGTTACCATATACATGTGGTAGTGATGTGTGTGAGCACACTTAGGACCGTCGGGGTATTTTTTCCCTCACTAGGAGGTTTTTTCCCACGTGCATTGTATATACGCCCATCACTCTAGGACTATCTTATCTTTTTCATTGCACACTAATAATACATTCTCTGCTATGTTCCTTGAGATTCCTTTGTCTTCTCCAAGCTGTGTGTGTTTTTCTGAAACCCTAATCCTCTCTGGCTTAGTCACCAGGAGCTCCAGCACATGCCTGCTCACTTTCTACGATTTCTGTAAGCTCAGTTTTGTGATTCGGACTCATTTTGACCTCCGTTGCCACTACAGGTAGTAGTACAAAGGCTACTTTGTCATTTTGTGTAGAGTTTTTGTCAGTGCCATTTATTTTATAACATGTCCCTTATAGTCTTCTACAATTTGTGCCATATAGCATGTATTGTTCCCGTTTCGTTTCTCCTCTTTTTGGACAGTTTTCACATCAAGTGCAGGCATTCGCCATGGCCGATAACAACACAAATGTGTTCAAGATATTGGATGGGGACAAGTACCCTATGGGGGCTTACATGATGCAACATGTCCTTGTGTCAAAGGGTGTTTGGAACATTGTGCAGGGAATTGATATATGTCCTTGTTCTAAGGATGTAGGCGATGTTGAGGATATTGCAATTTTGGTGGCGGGATTGTTGCTACCACTACTATTTTGCCTACGGTTGAGCAAGCTTATTGGGATGTAAAATATACGCGGGCTCATGCATTGATTGTGTGGTCTGTGAAGCGCACTATTACTCGCCACATTCGTTCAGTGAAATCTGCAAAACAGTCTTGGGATATTTTGGTTGGTCTTTATGCAAGTCGCAATCAGGCAAAAATTGCATTGCTGCATAAAGAGCTAAAGTCGAAGATTATGCATGAGGAATATGACATGGACACTTTCCTTGCTATCAAGTATATCAATCAGCCAGACAGTTCCCTTGTGCAGACTGTTCTTGATGCCTTGCCAGATTCTTACTAGACTTTTGCTAGTACTTGGAGACTTATGACCCAAGGAAATCATGAATTTGTTCAGTTTGATGCATTATGCACATTGTTGCTGCAAGAGTCACTTTCCAAAAAAAACAAGACTAGACAGTGTGCAATTGAACAGGCCTTTATTGCTGCTCAAAGAAAAGGTGGTAATAGTAATGTAACCACTTCACACGGTTCTTGTGCAGCCCTTAAATCACCTGTTCCTAATGCTTCTGCTAGCAGCAATTCGTCTAGGAATTCTAGTGTTAAGGGCAAAAAGAAGATGCATTGCCATTATTGTAAAGCTAATGATCACTTGATCAAGCAAACTCCTAAGTTCAAGGCCAAAGAGGCCGGTTTCGCTACTAATGTTGGTTCCACTACCAATGCATCTATTGTTGAGCCTTCTATAAAAGCAGCTATTCGTCTAGGAATTCTAGTGTTAAGGGCAAAAAGAAGATGCATTGCCATTATTGTAAAGCTAATGATCACTTGATCAAGCAAACTCCTAAGTTCAAGGCCAAAGAGGCCGGTTTCGCTACTAATGTTGGTTCCACTACCAATGCAGCTATTGTTGAGCCTTCTATAAAAGGAGACTGTGATGCTGATGTTGATGCGGAACGGGCTTTTAGTACAGAGTGCAGTTATGATCCTCATGGGAATTCAGTCACTTGTGCCAACAATGCCTCTTATCCTATTAAGGGAGTTGGAAACGTTGTGTTGACTGTTGCAAATGGCAATTCTTTCACACTTTTTGATGCACTTACCTGGGATCAAGAAGAATATTTTTTCTGTATCTACACTCGCTAGACTTTGTCTTGTTGTGAAATTTGTGAACGACAGATGTACAATTCATGATCTCAGTTCTGGTGATGATATTAGGAATTGAATGGGCTATAGGAGGGCCTCTTTATTTGGCAGTTTAAGGGAATGCTTAAAGCATAATCCAAGTTTGACAAAGCCTAAAAGAGAGGGAAAAAAGTCCTATGCTAAGATTTTTTAAAAGCCCAATTTCATATTTTGAATTTGAAAATAGTATATTTAGTAACCCAAAAGAGAGGTAGGTAAATGAATTTTAAAATGTCCTTTTCCCACTCCTCTTCTCTCTCTAACATATAAAACACTCTCTCTCACTTAGAACTCATTAAAGGAGGCACTTTTCAGCCCCCTGCCAAAAAAGCAGATTTCCACATTCTCTCATTGTATTCTCTCTCTAAAATGTGAGCCAAATCTCTCTCTCTTTCTTTCCCCCCTTTTCTCTCTTGTCACTTCCTCTCCCAATCATTAAGGAACATTCTTGGCTGCCTCTTTCTAAAAAAGTGCAGATCCTCCAAGGTTGCAGATCTGTCCTCTCTCCCACTCTCTCTTCATTTATTATCTTTCTATCTCCCACTCCATCTCTCTCTCTCTCTCTCTCTCTCTCTCTCTCTCTCTCTCTCTCTCTCTCTCTCTCTCTCTCATGCTTCTGCCACTCCAGCTCTAGCTAAGAGCAATGGAAAACTCCATTACCTCTGTGTGCAGCAGTATTTCTCTCTCTACACTCATAATGATCAACAATTCAAATTCAAAGGAGATGGAGCTGCACTCCCTCTCTTTCTTCCCTCCAAAACATAATCCTTTTCTCCTATCTATAAGTATTCTCCACTTCTTTCCTCCATAGCCACCTTCACCTGGTTGTAGCAGTCACCATTACACATTCTCACTAATTTGCTTCATTAACTAACACAAATGTTGTTCAATCCCCTACCACTGCAAGACATTACTAACAAGTCAAAATGATATCAATTAAAGATTGATTTAGAGTAGGAGTACGCTATTGTGCAACTTGGCACATCTAATCCCAATGTTGTGGAACCATGGATGCAAGGCAATCAACTTATGGGTTGATGGCCATATTTGCCCTGGCAATCCAATAACCAATGCATCACCACCTTTTCTTGGTAATGTCATTGAGCTACTGCATTTTTTGGAGATGGGAGAGACAAATTGTTTGGCTACTACTGGAGATTACATTCAGCTTTTTTCAATGAAAGGGAAGCAAGAAAACATCTCTGTGTTTCCTATTCATCATTGCAAGAGAAGTACGTGAAAGACATCTAGAAAGTCACAGAAGAAGCCAATGAGAAGACGAAGCAGCTAAACGACAAGATGTCAAAGCTTATTAGAAAAGCAAAGTATCAAAAAATGGAGCAAGAGCATCGTCTAGACAATTATGTTCAGCTACAACACACTGCACATAATATGCACCAACGAATCTATCATCTCACACACATTCCATTGGGCTATCACATTCGCAAGCACAAGAGACATGCGATGTCTATGCTATCTTCAGGGGATGGAGCTCGAAAGAAACGTATCCATCAAACTCGGTAGGAATACAAATGCAAGCTTCTAATTTCATACATTTTTTGCAGGTTGCTGTAATATTATTTCAATATGCAGAAACATGGCTCGGATGATGATGGGAATCGATTTTGATGTTGAAATGACTCGACATACTCTCCTGCAACATATCATCAAACCAAAGGAGTTGGTGGAGCTTTCGGATGATCCATCCAATGCTGGCATTGCTAATGTTGTGCACCAGAAGTATTCCAGTGAGCTAAAGAGCATTCTGTCACCTCAGGAGATTATGGATGTATTTTTCTTCCTTATAGTGCTGAAAGAAAAGGTAACAGGCTGTATCATCTGCAAACAAAGTGTACCTTGGTCTCACGGGATGTTGTGTTTGTGGAAGATTTTGTTCAGCCCATGCTGTCATGTACTAGAGACAGTAATGTAAGCTTACATGACACTTTTGACACTTTTTTGCGTCTTTTCAGTGGTGGAAGTTTGAATATAAATTCCAATGAGGCAAATGTGCAGCCTATGGGGGTTTTTGAAAATGTTACAGATCAGCCTATCACTTATGTAGATATACATGATGTCCTTATTGAGGAAAGGACTAAGAATGAGCAGGCTAGAGGTATGCCTAAATTGTTGGTGCATACTTTGTGTGAAAGTGAATTGGATGCACCTTTGTCTAGTCATACTCATTCAGGCTCTCTCCATGCATCTTATGCATCATATTGTTATGCATGGTTGTGTCTAGCCTATGTGACATTGAGGAGCCTCTATCTTTTGATGAAGCAGAGGATTCAAAAAATTGGATGGTTGCCATGCAATCTGAATATGATGCACTTATAAAAAATGACACATGGATTATATGTGATTTGCCTCCTAGAAGAAAGGCCATTGGTACGAAGTGGGTTTACAAGTTGAAACGCAAGCCAGATGGTGAGATTGTTCTCTATAAGGCCCGACTTGTTGCAAAGGGTTATGCACATCAAAAGGTATACATTATGAAGAAAATTTTGCTCTCACGTGTCGTATGACTACAGTGCATTTTCTATGTGCATTGGCAGCTCATTTTGTTTGGGATGTAATCAGTCAGACATTGTTACTTCTTTCTTAAATGGTGACATATTTGAGGAATTTTATATAACGCAGCCTTGCAGTTTTGTCCAGAAAGGACAAGAGGATAAAATGTGAAGATGTAAGAAAGCTTTGTATGGGTTGAAGTAATCTCCTCGTACTTGGTATGAGAAATCTGACACTCATTTGGCCAAACGAGGCTTTCGTAATGGTCCAACAGAAAGCACATTGTATGTAAAGTGTGAGGGTGATATACTTGTAATGGAAATGGCCTATGAACTTTGACAGTAGCGGAATTAGGAAATAGATGAAGCACTTTTGTGAGTTACTTTGTGAGCATAGCGGGTGATAATAATTGATGGTAGCAACATAAACATGGTAGTTAGTTAACTTCGCATGAACAATACTTTTCCAAGAGAGAGAGAGATCTTAGAGAACATGACAACAGTTGAGGACCCGAATCATACAGAGACGGTCCCCCCTCTAATAGGCATTTGTATTATGGTTTCTCCCATCAAGAGAGACTTGGTACAATATAATCTTTGTGTTCCTTGTGACCTAGGTGATGCAACGAAGATGGAAAGATTCATGCATCACAAGCATAACATAAACTTTGTAGAAAGCATTAACTATCCCAAGCCTCAGTCCCAAGGCCTCAAACACCTTCGAAGGTGGAGAGAGCTAGCGAGGAAAGAGGATAGGGAAGAGGAAGAAGAAACATTCCATAGGAGAAAAAAATGGTTCCTCCCTTATCATCACTCTTCTTTCTAGCATACATGATAGCATAGTAATGAAGATGGAGAAGATGGCAAGCTTAAGCAATGAATCATGGCTCTTGGTTGGATTTGCATTCCATATCCAAGAGTGTTGGTGTAGGCTCTCACTTCTCACAAGCTTGGAGAAGGAGGTGGAGCTTTTGTGACCTTCGCCATGCACGATAAGATTTGCGATGTCCTCCCCTCCTGTATTCTCTAGGAGAATAACTATTGCTTTCATTGGAAGAGGAGAAAGGTGAAGAAGAAGGAGAAGAGGGTGACCTCTTTCTTGTCCTTTTCTTCCTTTGTTTCCTCTCTTCCCTTTTTGAAGTGATGAAGAGAAGGACTATGGGTTGACGGTTTCATCTTGGGAGTCCATCTTCTTCATGGAGCCACATCTTTGGAGGAACTTAGAGATTCATTACTTTCTTGTTCTTTGGATTCCTCCTCTCGTATGGGAGAGAGTCTTCTTTTGGGGGTCTCATCAAGAGGCCTCCTAAGCTCTCTCTCTCTCTCTCTCTCCTCTTGGAGAGGAAAGGAAATCCCATAAGCAGGAAGTTGTTGAGTAACTTCGGCTTGCAAAGCAGGGTTGCCCATAGCTTGTTGCAACCTAGTAACAAGTTAATTAACAAACATGGAGGCATCATCATTAGCACCTTCATGTGAAAAATCAAAGTTATCAATGTTCATTCTACTCTCTTGGTTATTGTCATCCATGTTAATTAAACTTATGTGTTTACTTAGTGTATGCATTGGAAATTCAAAACCTTAGTTGCTACTCCTCTTAGCCTTTGAAAATAGGCACTTAAGTATCTACACCCACGGCTTGAATTAGTTAATTATAGAGAGTAGTGGAGTGGTTTTAACATAGCAGAGTTGCCGAGGCATAGCCCCTTTTCGACTTCTTATGGCTCAATAATGGTAAAGCCGTAGGCAAGTCTAAAAAGACTCTATTATTAAGACCAAAACTCCCGAGGTGTGCACCATATCCCACAGCGGGCTTAACAAAATCCGATAATAGATCCCAGTCCCACTTACCCTAATACAATTAACAAAATCAACCATTAATAGACTACTTAAGGACCTCTCTTCTTAAGCAAGAAAAGAGAAACCAAATACTTTGATACCAGTGTAATGGAAATGGCCTATGAACTTTGAGAGTAACGGAATTAGGAAATTAGATGAAGCACTTTTGTGAGATTACTTTGTGAGCATAGCAGGTGAACTTAATTGATGGTACCAACATAAACATGGTAGCAACATAAACATGATACTTAGTAAACTTGGCATGAACAATACTTTTGCAAGAGAGAGAGTTTAGAGAACATGACAACAGCTGAGAACAGGATTCATGCGGAGCCAGTCCCCCCTCCAATAGGCATTTGTATTATAGTTTCTCCCATCAAGAGAGACTTGGTATAATACAATCTTTGTGTTCCTAACCACGAGGAACAAAAGAGAGCCAATAACCTCAGATTAATCTCCGCTAACCGCGGAATCATCTCGCTACCTACGAGGAGCAAAATATATTATTTCAACAATTCTTCTCTTTGAATGATTCTTCAACATGATCAACCAACTCTTTATATCAACCAGTATCAGCTTTTCAACAAATAACAATTTATTAGGAAATAATAATTCAACAAACGCTGACAATTTATCAAAGAGTTCTTTCACTAATCTATGAAAATATATGTTTGTTTCTTGTGATAGAATCACGTTTCTTGGACACTTTAAGGGTTCCCTATGCTTAGCTTCCCAAGTCATCATAACTAGCAATGTAAAATTATAAATTTGTCTTATATCGGATTAGCGAAATGTTCAATTACCTCTCGTGTTTGAGGCTGGAAAACTTTGACTTCTTCCGCAACCAATACCTCTGCTTGAGCAATGTTTGGAGTAGTTGATGCCTTCCTCTGCACCTTCCTTGGAGGTGGAGCAACATGAGCGTCCTTCGAGCTTCACGTCACTCGCTTTGGGGCCATAGTATCGATGTAGAGAAGAGGGAAAGAGAGAAAGAGGACTCCAGAATTCCAAGGGCAACACGGCGATGGTAGAGAAAGACTTGGAGATGGAGATGTCTTGAAGATAAGAGCTCGAGGGAGAGAGGTTGAGAGAGAGAAGGTAACTCCGACGTCAAGGCAAGAGAGCTTCTGCTTCTTAGAGTGTGTGTCTGTGTCTTGAAAGTGAGGGGAGAGGGGTCTTTATATAGGCTCTCAAGGCCAGCTAAGAATAGAGGAAAGCAAAGAGAGCTATGCTCGCGTACGTTCGCGGCTCTTTTAATTTTTTTATTTTTATTTTAAATTTTTGTGGGACACAGATTCTGATGCACAATTTTGAACCTCTTAGATGAAACTTGGCTTCCAAGAAAAGAGCTCTAAAGTAAGCCCCTCCTCTCTTTCTTTCCTAAAAGTACTCCTCCTACTCCTTCTCCTCTAAAATTACTCCTCCTTTCCTAAAATTACTCTCTTTTTCCAAAAGAGTCAACTCTTATCTTTAAATACAATCTTGAGGCTTAATTTTCCCATCAATCTTATTGTTTTCAAGTGAATAAGGTTCATAATTAGTAGTTCTAAAGTCCGATTTTTGATCCGATCGTTCCATTAGAATACTCTTTGACTTAATAAAATGCAAATTTCAAATATTTGCAAAGTAAATGAAATACTTTTATTGAAAAATGTTGGGTACATTACAAGGATCACCAGCATCATGAAGACTCATTTTAAAACCTGTTTCCATGGGAGCGGCATTAAGTTTGCAATCCTCAAGTCCAAACTTACATAGCAATGTCTCTATGTAGCTTGTCTGACACAAGGCAATACCACCGTCACACTGCTTAAATTGTATATCTAAGTAATGATGCAACAACCCCAAATCTCTCATCTTGAAAGTAGCACTCAAATTAGTCTTAAATTAACAATATGTCTTTCATTTGGTCCAGTGATCAACAAATCATCCATATAGAGAATGACAATGAGAAGTACATGTCATAAAATCTAATATCTAGCTTACCCAAATGATTTTCTCATATTAAACTGATCATTTAATGTGGGAGAATAAATGGGAACAAGAGTTAGAATAGCGACATGTACTTCTAGACCTATCTCAGCAGGGGACCAAAAGGAGAGATGGTTGCATCTCAATACAAAAGGAGATGGTCTACCAAAGAGCAATGTGCAATAAGTGCTTCTAAACTTATCTCAATAGGGGACCAAGAGGAGAGATGGTTACATCTCAATACGGGTCCAAAAGGAGGTAGTCTATTAAAGAGCAGCATACATCTAATGGAGCTTAAAAGACCTTAGGGTTAGTTTCATTAAAGACCTCAAATAGTTAGTGTTAAAAGTCCTTTGACCTTACGCAAGCTAGGGATGAGCTTGAGGTGGGAACCCGACCTAAGCTTGAGGTGCTTGTCGTGCTTGATGACTAAGGTGCTTAAGGTGCTTGTCATGCTTGATGACTAAGGTGCTTGAGGTGCCTGTCATGCTTGATGACTAAGGTACCTGAGGTGCTTGTCATACTTAATGAGGAAGGTGCTTGAGATGATTCCCATGCATGGGGAGTAAGGTGCTTGAGTCAAAAAGAGACCCTACAACCTTAATGAGGAAGGTGCTTGAGAAGCTTCCCATGCATGGGGGGGGGGTAAGGTGCTTGAGTGAAAAAGAGACTTTACAAAGGAGGGGGAAGGTCCCAAAGTTAGGGGAATATTTGACTTAACCTCCCACTCACCCAAAGGGCACCCCTTTTCTCACGGGGCACGTGGGACACATGTCAAACTCTCCCTATGCTTAGCCACATGGTGTGTTTGAATGCTATTGGTTGGGCTAAAGAGGGGTCCAATGAGCTTCTAGTTCTATCCAACAAATATCTAGATATTTTCAAGCTCTCTCTCTCTAAGGGGTAAGGAGGACACTTGTCCAAAGACTACCCATGTACTTGAATGGGGATTCCTCGCGGGTAGCGGGATGCCTGGCGGTTAGCAAGATGCCTCTTGGATAGCGGGATGCCTAGCGGTTAGCAAGATGCCTCACGGGTAGCGGGATGCCTCGCGGTTAGCGATATACGAAGGTTACGTAATTCGCGGTTAGAGAATAAATCCTTTGCAAAGGCTCTGTTGGTTAGACAGAGAAAGTCCGCGGGTAGCGGTAACTCATGAGAAAATTGGAAAAGTTATTTTTGTTGAATAATAGAGCTATCCTCATTAGGCTTTGTTTGAATTGTTTTGGTATTGTTTGAAGGGCTATATAAAGAATCTGTGTTCGGAATTAATTAAGGAGCATTGTTTGTATATGTAAAATAGTGTGATAGTAATTAGAAAACAAGCATTGTTTGTATATGTAAAACAGTAATTAGAAAACAAGCTAAAAAGTGTGAGTGTGGGGTGGAAAGTGGGGGATGGCTCAGGTTGCCAGTCAAGGATGGGTGGTCTCGATTCGTCGAGAAACTCTCCACTCCCTCTTATTAAGAGAAGTGAAATTAGAGACTCATCGTACCAAGAGTCGATTCCCAAATCTACGTGCCCACAAGATTACTAGTTAGTTTAGACTAAGTTTCATATCATATTTATGGTTATGGATGGTAGCCATGCCTCTTAAACGTGGGGAAAAAGGTGTTGTTTATGTATTGTAAATATATCAATGGGATTTCATCTTTATGTTAGGAAACAACTTTCATTGGAATCTTAGATTTATCGGACCTGCCTTGTGGCGTATGACCCTTATAACTACGTAAACAATGGATAGAGGACTTCCTCTCTTCTGTTTCTCGTATTTCTACTTTATGGAAGCGGAGTAGGGTGTCGTCAAACGGAACAGGAGAATAAAGGAAGGCCATCTATCAAGTCGCCCCAATCTTCTTGAGGTTGGGGACCTTACAATCCTGCTAAAGTCACTCATTACCAAACTATTGGATGTCTCATTTATCTCTGCAACACGAGCCCGGATATTCAGTTTGTAGTCTCACAGGTCAGCAGATTCATGCATAGCCCAAATTCTAAGAATTAGCAGGCTGTCAAGAGGATTTTTTGCCTACTTGAGTGGCACTTTACATCTTGTCTTGTTCTATCCCAAGGGAAGATCATTGCTGCTAGATGTACATGCTTTTACGGACTCAGATTGGGCTGGTTGTTTTGACACAGGAGTGTCCACAAGTGGTTTTTGTTTAATGCTCAACACTTCATGTATCTCATGGTTGATCAAGAAGCGACCTACTATGGCCACTTTGAATTGTGCGGCTGAGTACAGGGAAGTCTTCACACCTACGGTTGAGTGTGTATGGCTCAGATGTCTTATGGTGGCTGATTTGAGTGTTGGATAGGACACTACCAATGCTATCGACACTGACAGTCACAGCACATTGGCAATTGCAAGGAACCCAATTTTTCTTGATCGCACAAAGCACATTGAGGTGCATTACCACTATGTCATGGAGAGGCTTTCAGCAGGAGAGGTCAGTTTGGCTTATGTGCCAACACTAGAAAACCTTGCACATTTTTTCACAAAGGCATTGTCTCGTGAGAAGTTTGAAGCTTTCCACAAAGCATTTGGCTTACTCCCGTTTGTGGATTGATCATGTCCTCAGGACATGGCACTTACCTAAACTCTATGTGCTAGCTCTCATTCACTCCATCAGTCCCAGGGGGGATTTGTTACCATATAATGTGGAAGTGATGTGTGTGAACACACTTAGGACCGTCGGGACATTTTTTCCCTCACTAGGAGGTTTTTTTCCTCGTGCATTGTATATACGCCCATCACTCTAGGGATATCTTATGTTTTCCGTTGCACACTAAGTAATACACTCTCTATTGTATGCCTTGAGCTTCCTTTGTCTTCTCCAAGTTGTGTGTGTTTTCCTGCGAACCTAATTCCAACAGGTTGTTGTCACCACAAAATTATCATGATTGGTATTTGATTCTAGGTGCTCTTGACATGCATCCATATTAGATTCCTATACCTGCTATCTCTTGCCACCCTTTTTGAGAAGCTCTTCTCTCAAACACTTTGCAATTGCAGACGCCTGAGGATATTTGCATGTGAAACAATTTTTTGCAAAGCTACCCAAAAAATGGTCCTAATACGTGGTGCCCCACCTGATTTTGTGATGAAGCAAAATTTACATTGCCACTCCATATATCCACCGCATATGTTGTGAGCAAACTCCCGCTCTTTTCCAAGCACTTTTTTTTCTTTTGTGACTTTGTACCACTTGTGTCGACATTTTTCTCCATTGCTTGAATTTAATGTTGAAGGCATAAGAACTAGATATTCAGGTATAAAAATAATTTTCTACTTTTCAGTATATATGAAAACTGAAATCTTCATTGACATAGCAATTGAATTTACACATTGTGCATTTGCAATGCACTTTTGTCAGTCCACGTATTGACCACATAGTTGTGAGCAAATATACACAGTGCAATGCACTCTCTAGTATCTGAAAGTATGCATACAACAAAGCTATGAAATTTTCAATGTAATTACAAACATGAGGATTAGTTATATACTCTCTATGATTTGTAGACAAAAAGACACATCTAAAACTTCACATTGTTTGTGTATATAGAGGTTTATGGTTGTTTAATTTGCTCAACTATTTTTGCATGTAACAAAGAATAATCAGCTTAAACATTGGAATGATGATAATTATTTTCAAAACACAAATAGAAGCAATAATATCTATGATTGGCCATCTCATGCACTAACAATCTTTCACAATACACAATGCACTCTCTATCTAAACCAATGCATAAAACATGACTATAAAAACTTCACTACGGTTACACAATTGAGGACTACTTTTACCCGATCAAGGATTGTAGCCCCCTTATGCATTCATTTCAATATATAAAAGCTATTTTCACCCAATTAAGGATTAAAACCCTCATATTGTGCAGTGAAAAACAATGTACATCAGTTCAAACCTATGATGGTGTGAAATGCAAAACTTCAAGGATCTTTATATACCCAGTTTACTAATATAGGACATCCAACCCTTGACTATCAACAACTCTTTACTTAAATATGCTCATCTTCTAAAACCAAGTTCAGCCCTTTTATGGACCAGTGGCTTCCTCGCAATGAGGATGACTCTTCGAAGATTCAATTTGTTTGGCATTGTACCTTTGTCTTCGGTGAACGATTTAATTTTCTTTAGAAGTGGTTATCATATTAAGAATCATGCTCGGCCCAAAAAAAGGACCTATGACTCTGTAACCTTAGGTCAATTCACAAGGAGATAATTGTACTCAGTGTTAAGATACACTTCCCATGGGTTGCCTATGTATTGGAAGCTATGACCCATTTACAAAAAATTCTTTCTGTTGATTTATTAGTTTAGATCACACTTTGGTGAAAATTTTGGAAGTGTTTTTAAATTATAAGGCAAGTTTGAGTGCGGTCATGGAGTGGTCACTATGTAAGTAATTCTTCTTCCTTGAGTTTTGGGGCCCCTAAGACCCTAAATAGCAAACAGCATAGAGGTGGGAGCGATTTTGTTTTTTCATACAATTAGACTCATTTTGAGTTATGATCATGTTCTCTTCAAATTTCTAAATTTCACTCAATCAACATGGTGCCTTTGAAGCTTAGGTCCAAATATAAGCATACAATATCAATTTGGCACCAACATAACATGTTTATAAGAGATATGAAAGGCCACATTGTGGATGTCATTTTTTTTCATTCGTGCATGTTTTGTACTTCATAGGTGTGTTCCAAATTGTCTTATGAAGATAGGTTTGATGATTTTGATGCCTTGTATACCTGAACATAAAAGTAAAGAATCAAGTGCCTTTGGGGACATCTGATAAAATTAGAACGATACAGAGAAGATTAGCATGGCCCCTGTGCAAGGATGACACGCACAAATCGAGAAATGGTCCAATTTTTTTTTGTCAGCAGATGGAATGCCTAGGATGGGGGCAAATCTTGGCCATCGGTAAGTAAAAGATCTCTGAATGACAAGAGTATGAGCGTTGTGTATCAAGGATGTGGAGGCGGGGGGTAGGGGTGGCTGCCCTAATAGCCGTTGTAGTTTTGATCCCTGGATGTTGTCATGGCTTAACATGAGCATGACAAAACCTTGTAATTTTTTGGGCTGCTCAATATAACCCACTCACAATTGTGAGTTTTCCTATTAAAATATAAAAAAAAGTAAAGAATCAAAGTGTGTAAAATGGAAGGATTTATAAAGGTAAAGATAGGTGTAGGCATAGAAACATCGATGATAGATCAACAGAACAAAAAAAAATGTAATTTTTTTGTACTTAATTCTATTTCCAAACAAAATTTTTTGAGCCTATACGATATACATTGGTCAAGAACCCATTGATGTTCATAGGAAAAATATCCTTGATCGCTAGAGAATTTTGTATATTGTGTAAAATTGGGGTTTCACCTAGAAAATATGTTGTTTTTTGGTCAATTTGAGTACTCCTTTGGCTTTTAAAGCTCCTCGTGACCATATAATCAAGAGTTACGAGTGTTTCTTATTTTTATCACATAAAGTGTGGTCTTAGCTTTGAGTTTATGCAAGGACTTCTTAAAACACATACATACAATATTAGTATTGAATTTTTTCCCAAAACCTTTAAAGGATACTTTTATGTGCTGTTAGGTTACCAAACTAGAGTGTTAAAGAACAAGACTTTGAATAGACCAAAAGCCCGCGTAGAGAACATTATCAACCATAGGGTGTTGAAACCCCTTGTTGATTTTAGTAGCAATTTTATGCATATGTGACAACTTGCTGCAAAAAACATGACTACCACACGGTCCTTGAAGATAATTAGTTGAGACACTAATCAATTCACATATTTTCAAGTCAATAACAACTTCAAAGATATGTTAAACAACTTCAAAGATTGAAGCTCAAAGCATCCTTTTTAGTTATTTACAATATTGATTGGCATACTGTATAGTGTTAATTGTAGGTCTTAGACCGGCAAAGGCGCCCCTTTTTATAGCTTGAAGATCAAAATGAGAACCCTTCTTCTATAACACCAAAAATCTCATTTGGAAAGTTTAGACGAGCACGTGCTCCTTTAAATTCAAAGGCCTTTTTATCATAAGCCCTAGCTGCATCCTCTGGGGAGTCAAAGGTTCCAAGCCAAACTCTCACACCTTTCTTGGGGTCCCTTATTTCAGCTGCCCACTTTGTCCAAGACCTTTGTCTCACACCTCTTAGCTTTCTTTTCTTGTTTTCATGGATAGCACACCTTGTCGCAACATTAATATGCTTAGGTTGACCACTACGGCTATCATGGAATGCCTCTTCATTGCTTGCGTTTGACCATTGCTTGGGCTGACCACTACGACCTTTTTCCTCTAAAGCTTCCATGCTTGCCTCTTCATTGCTTGCGTTTGACCAATCAACGCTTGAGACCTCGGCTAGCAACTTGTCAAACTCTGTGTCTAACCAAAAAAATACATAATAAGCATAGCATTATCACAAGAAGTGTTGAACAAATTCTCACAATAATTCCCACATTCCGACTTACCTCAACATCACGAGCTTCTGTGAGGGAGGCACCACATACCTAGCTAGGTACGAATGGGGGCAAGGGACCGCCAGCTCGGTGGGTGGGTTGGTGGTCCCCTACCCCCAATCTTACCTAGCTAGGTATGCGGTGCCTCTCAAGCAGAAGCTCATGATGTTATTCATTGTATGAAAATAATGGGAAAGACTCCGTTTTCCTACATTAAAAAATTTCAAAATCTTCAAGTGTATCTATCAACGTCAAAAGATGATGATTTAATGGGGTTAAGAAATGCATGTGTAACGTGACATGCATGTGTAACTTTAACCAAAGACAAACTCATATAGGACATTACATTCCTGCAGTTTTATGGTCACCTTGAGGACACTATTCCCCCACTACTCTAGAACTAGTCTCGTGTGTGAATTATAATGTCAAGTTCCTACACTCTCTTTTAAAAAAAAAGTTTTGATCAGTAGCTTCTTACTTAAAACTAGTCATGTTATGAAGGTTAGAGTATTGTACGAAGCTACCTTCTAAGGCCATATGGTTTAAGAGTTGGTTTGTTATGGATGATTGCGTCAAGGAGACGAAGCGCATTTCTTCCTCTAAGGGTTGCAAGCTATCGCAACTAAAATTGGTGATGATGGCAGAGCTGCTGGTGTAGGAGAATCTTCTAGGCCCCTTCATGGTTGCATTGGTAGGATGTGTTGCAGTACCCTCATTGAGAACGTGCTCAAGAGAAGCTATCATAATTTCCAGCTCCTCTTCTTGTGCAATATCTTCATACAAGCTGAGGTCGAAACTGCTCATCATTAGATCGTAGTAGAGCTCCTCATGAAAGCTAGGTTCGGACCCCATCTCTGAGACCAAGCCAAGAAGACAATTGTGATCATGAGCGACATCAAGCATTACGCCTGAGCTCTGGAGGGAGAGCGCCATGGCGCTTATTGTAGTATTATTAGCTGCAGTGATTAAGTAGTTAGGGTGGTGATTAGGAAGGTCTGGCAAGCAAACGCTCCTCATTCAAGAGGGGTAGTTTATGGTTGTGTGGAGTTGCTTATAAGTATATTCCTAGGGTGGCCGAGCGTGTTGCAAGTGAGGAAACTAAAATAAAGATATATACTGTTCTTGAAGTCAATAAAGGGTCTTAAAGGCCCTTGCCTTCCCACCTTTGTTCTAATTATACTGTTCTTAAAGGCCCTTGCCTTCCCACCTTTGTTCTAATTAAACCTTTACATCCACATGTGAATCATTCTTGTTGAAATGCCTCCCTGTCTAAAAGGAGGCCTTATGAGGGCCCTCAGTCACCTTGATGCTTACCCCCTCTCGCAATCTCGACCCAAAATGGACTCTTCTCCACAATGGGCTTTGCTCCACACTATGAAGAGCTCCGCAGTTGCTCTGTTGTTGCCACTCTGTTGGTCAAAAGTGTCCTGTGGCCCACAATTGTCCTCCTATATTCTTCTAAGCATTGCTTATACTCACACCCTCACAAAGTTTATTGACCTATACATGAAACATTCTTATAGAAAAATCCTAATAAGGACCTTGACGATTGAGTCTTCAAACTTCAAAGTCCAACCTCTTTCAAAGTTTTCTTATTCTTCTCTTTAATTATGTGCCCATACTATCAGAAAGCTTCCTACTCGGTCTACACGCACATTATCCGGAATCTCCCCAAATGCGCCCGCCCCTCTCTCTCCTCTCTCCTCCATCAGTCCGCCCTCTACACCCTGCATGCACGCGCACACACACACACACACACACATACAAGCGCACGTCTACTCTTCTGCTCTTCTCTCGTGGCAGCAGATTCGCCTTGCTTTTGCCCCTTTCCCGAACAAGCTCTTCCTACTCCTGTCACTCCTTCAACCCGTCAGCAGGCCTCCCAACCTATCCACTCATGCGCGGCCAACCCTAGCTCTGAACAGCTCCTATCAGCAGCCTTGCTTCTGCGAATATTACACGAACGCAACCTCTCTCTCTCTCATAAGACGCCTTGACTAACTGTGCTCGTCGGATATTTTCCAAGACGCTTAAATTCTCTTCTTCTTCTCTCTCTCTCTCTCTCTCTCTCTCTCTCTCCACCACGTGCCCCCCCCCCGCGTCTTTTCTTTTGCCTCAAAGCCTCAACGGCATCTAGTGACATTCCCTTTAATTCACCCCAAACCAGAATTGGGCACGCCTACTTTGATTCTCTTACGATTGATGAGTGGTGCATAGCTATTAGCGTTTGATTCCTTGCTGGTATTTAAGTCAAACATTTTTCGAAGTATTTTTCAACATATTTGAATACCACGTGATCCATTTCAAGTATCTTTTCAACTTTGTTTTGGCATACTTTCACTGTCTTCATTGACGATTTCACCTTTCATTTTATACCTTTTCTATTTCACCTTTCGTTTTATACCTTCACATGGTTTGACTTTTCTTGCATGCTTTCAATGTCTTCACATGATTTCTTGCAATTACAAATCACCCCCTCCCAAGTGGGGAGTACCTCTTGCACTTTGTAGTTTTGCCCCCCATAGTCAGATGCCTACTTTTGAACTCAACCCCTCCAATAATAGCAGGCTCTAATTTTGTAGCTCCATGCCATAGTTGCCTCTACAAGGTCCTAGTAACCGGTCGCTTTGTCGTATCTCAATCATGTGGATAAGGCGATCACTCAAAGATGAGGCGAAGATAAGGCTCACCTCAAGCGATGTGTTTGAGGGTAAGAGGTGCCATGCCGCCGCCGAAGGCAACGCCATTTTACTAGTGATGGTAGAAAATGAAAAGACATAGTTCTGTTCTGAGTTGTGTCAAAAAGTCAAAACGCTTAGTACGTTGTCTATATGTATATTATTTATAGTCCTTGACAAGGCCATGGAGTTTCACTCTAGCCAATGTTTGGGCAAAGTCAATTTCACAAACATACAAAATTTTCTTTACAGTAGATTCAAAGAGGAATTTTTTCAAAATAATCAGAATTTTTTACAATACACCTCTATTTTCTTAAATTTCTCAAGCGGATTTTTCTTTCCCGCTCTCTTGAACCAATTGGTTTGAGTTTTCAGCTCCCTCAAGGCAAATCTAAGACACACTTTTTTTGAACACCAACTCCAACCTTCAAATTTGAAGGGTGATTACTTCTATTTTTATAAAGGGTAGCTCTACTTTGCATTTTGAAGGCCATAAAGAACGCCGAGCACTACATGGCATGTGTATGCTCAGATGGGATCAAGGGTGGAGGTGGCGGATCATAACATGCATGCATTGTAGAACATGCGATCGAAACACGAATTTTTCAAGCAGATTTTTCTTTCCCCCTCTCTTCAACCAATTGTTTTGAATTTTCAGCTCCCTCAAGGCAAATCTAAGACACCTTTTTTGAACACGAATTTACAAATCAACCCGCACTTACAATGTAATGCATTGGAGTACCATGATCTTCAGTAAAAGCATGCCGGCGTGGTGGTTGGAGTTCATGTCTTGAACGGAAAAAGTCGTTGGTTCAACGTACAAGGTGCGTGACAGTCTTGACTGGATCAAATTTACTTGCTAGCTTGAATTTACTTTTTTGCACTAAATTTACTCAACAATTCGAATCTGATAATCCGAATGACCCGCACCATCCATCCCATTTGAATGTGCTCGTGCTAAATAGTGCAAAGGATAAAGAACTCCCTTTTCCTTTCTATACACAGGTACATCTAGCCTCGAAATTTATACTAGAGATTCAAAAAATGTAGAGCTTTTAAAGATTCCACGCATTGTATAATGTTGAGTTAAAATCTCGCACTTGGCACCTCCATGTATAATTGTCCTTCTAGCCCCGAGAATGTGCACATTGCACATTGTAGCTTTGTGTAAAGGGACAAAGTCGAATGGTCTCGGAGTTGAATTGGTGTGTGTGTGTGTGTGTGTGTGTGAGAGAGAGAGAGAGAGAGAAGATCTCGAATAGGACCTACCAAAAAATATTTTTTTAATCAAGAAAATCTTAAAATAAAAATTGCACATGAATTGTAAGTTGAAATTTAAAGATTGAGAATATGTACACTAAAACTTTAAAAAAATTTGCCGATTTTCTTCAAGGCAAGCTTGAAATCTAACCAAAAAATTGCAATTTGAGTGGTAAAAATACACTAATTATTGCAAACATTGGGAATTTCAAATAGCCCCAAAATGGAAGAGCATAATTGACATAGAAAAGTTGAATACCTAGTATATCCACGATCACTCTATCACCACCTCGAGGACATGCTATGCCAAGAAGGATTGTCACACCTATTGAAAATCTATTACAACCTCCCATGGGACATTGGGGTGTGTGTGTGTGTGTGTCAGAGAGAGAGAGAGAGAGAGAGAGAGAGAGAGAGAGAGAGAGAGAGAGAGAGAGAGTTGAGCCTTGGAGGCATCCATGTGTCATTAAAGTGTGACTCTACTTTTCCTATTGAAGGCCATAAAGAAAATCCAGCAATAAAGAGGGAGAGAGAGAGAGAGATAGATAGATTTTATTATCGTCCTCGGAGGTCAAATATGACCTATGGGACCAAAGTTACATGTGATGTAGTATGTGTATGGCTGATGAGTGACTCTCGATGCTCCAAAATTGTAGTGATGAGAGTCGCAATGGAGAGCCCACACTTTGGCTGGGAGAGGAAAGTGTGTAGGTCTAAGTTATGGCTGAAAATGTGAGAGAAGCAAGTTCGGATGTGATCAAAAGCTGAGCACTCTAGTAGTGTGTGGTACTCAGACTCTCAAACTTGCAGTGAGCATAATGTGCACAATCGATTTGACTCTTCTCCATTGCCCCAAAGCCCTATCTCGCATCGAAGGAAATGGGAGCTAAGCCGAATTGCTACGATAGTGCGTATCGCGGACAAGGGAATAGGCTCAAGCATGTAAGTGTGAGTACGGTTTCCTCTCTCAGCGAAGAACATGGTTTTGTAGTTGGGGGCAATATAGGTGGTGTAATGTATGAAGCCTGACCCACCGGATTTCTCCCAAGCCGTAATACATTGGCGTTGTAGAAAAGCTTCATTCACTTGAGAGTCAATTGAAGCATCATGTAGCAAGTGTAATGCATCCCATCTCCCAAACCACTTCTTTATGTCTTGCATCCATCCCGTGCTCAAGATCTTGCTTTTATGCGTCTTTTGAACCTTTTTTGTTTGCTTCCCATGCAATTGTAGGAAGTCGATGTGAGGGGTTTTGAAGCATCTTTATCATGTACTCCACAACCCTTTCCATGCCCATAACCTCAATTGGAAGAGATCCCGACTCAAGAAGTAGGAGCATATATGGTTTAGGAGCATATATGATCTCTCTTTATTGTTGGATCTACCCAACAACTATTAAACGCAAAACTCTATGTGTGTGTGTGTGTGTGTGTGAGTGAGAGAGAGAGAGAGAGAGAGACGCGGCGAGGGGGGGGGCAAGGAGGGAGGGAGGAGAAGAGAATTTTTATTGTCATAAAAGTAATCCAAATAGATATCAAAGATCTACTCAACGAGTCTCGATCTCAAGATCTAATAAGAAAGAGAGGAGGAATTGCAATCTTCTTGAAGTGATTACAGGTACTAAAGTACACCCTCCTTGCTTGTACCCATGCTTGTGCACACAGACACGTCCCTACAAATATGTGTATGTGTGTGACCCAAGAGCCATGCTTACTTAATTGCAACAACGCGCGGTCACACACTAGTCTATACTATATATGAAGCAGCTTAAAATTTTCAAGAAAGGATGGATTCACAGATTGGCATAACCACATTATCAAGTTCCTTTATCACTCTGTTGACAAGCAATATCTCAAAGCCATTTAATTGATATTGAATTGCTAGAGAGTTAATGGTTTTCTAGCACTTACTGTTTCCGTCCCAAAAGTGCTCAAGCCGAATTACGAGAAAAATTACACTTTTTTATGGGGAAATTTGGTTTAGCCCCCTGAATAAAGTATGCAAGAGACAATGGTCGGAAGATCGATGGAAGGTAATTATAGAGAACATCTGGAAGCCAAAATGGCCCGTGTTCATGAAGATCTTCTTGTGGAAGGTGTTGTGGGGTGTGTTGCCGACAGGCGTAAAGATTAGAGAAAGAGGAATCGGGTCTGATCGTTGCTCAGGTTGTAGGATAGCTAGTGAAGATCTGATCCACCTATTCACGGAATGCCAGGCAATCAGAGGGTTATCAGGGAAAATATACAAGTGGATCCAAAGGACATGGCAAATTAGGTTTTGCAAGTCCGATTTGTTCCTTGGTGGCAAGAGGTTGGGAAGTCTTGCTCTTCTTGTATGCACTCAAATAGTCATGTGTTGCTTCTTCCATCAGTTATGGCAGGCGAGGAACCGTCGGGTGTTTGACGGAGAAATGGTTGTAGCAAGCTTCTCGGAGATTATACAAGAGAGCAGAGTAACGATGTGCATGATTGTATGCAAACAAGACTTGAGTGATTGGTCTAGGACTATCAAATCCATGTTGGCACCCATAAGGTAAAGCCTAGAAGGTTAACTGAAATATGTTGTAAAGGCGTCTAGTTTGTTATCTTCCGAACCTCAAGGCTCGGTTTGAGCTTGAGGCCATTCTATATTTCTTTCGATGGCTATAATACAAGTCACTCCGGTTCTGAGTTTTCAAAAAAAAAAATTTAAGGAAAGAGAGACCTTCCATGTGTCACATTCTGCTTCATTTCAAAGAAAACCTTGCAAAAAAAAAAAGTGAAGGGTTAGATTTGAAATGCAAAAGTAGAGGATAACATTGTAAGAGCTGACAAGCTTTTCAAGCTTTTCTGAGTGTAAAGTCAATAGACTTTCTACTTTGCATAGATAAATGTTCAAGTTTAAATATACATAACAAAAAATTGAATAATTTTAGTGAAGATTTTATTATTTGATAAAAACTTAATCTTGAAATATATATATTTGACTTTATCTTTTCAAGGGGTTTTTTTCAAAACCAATATTCATATTTTTTAGAGATTTTTAAAAGTTTGTCTTTTTTAAAAGATGGAGGGTCGTCTCATGTCGACTTGGTAATGTCTTGCTACGCATGCAAATAAAGAGGTCGATTCACGTTATTGATTGTGTGTGTGTGTATCTGTGTGTGTGTGTGTGTGTGTGTATACGTATGTGAGTGTGTGTGTGTGTGTGTGTGAGAGAGAGAGAGAGAGAGAGAGAGAGGGGGGGGGGGGCGTTTGTATGTGTATGCACACATGCACATGCATGAGAGAGAGAGAGAGAGAGAGAGAGAGAGAGAAGATTTTATTCTTGAGCTGATAGACACTATATCTCACCAAGGGCATCCTTCAAGCCCTTCTAATTTCCAAGATATTATGGTTTTCTTTGCATTATAGTGTAATTTTAAAAGGATATTTATCGTTTTTTAATCGTAGAAAATGGATGAAATGCCTGATAAAAACCAACCCTCACATTGGCACCCCAAAATGAGAAGAGAGAATCTCAATTGATGGACCTGTTACCAGTTCTTGGATATTTTTTCCTTTTTATTTTTAAGAGTGAAAATGTGGGCCATGCTTAGAAACCTATAAATTCTATAAATTTTAACAAGCAAGGGTGCCTATTAAAAATCAACTCCACAGAGAGAGAGAGAGAGAGAGAGAGAGAGAGAGAGAGAGAGAGAGAGAGATGATTTTTGAGCACCCAATAAATGATGCGACAAGGGAATTAAGGAGAGAGAAATACATAGCAAAATGTTCAAGGGTGTAGGAACAATTTAAAAAGACACTAAAAGTTGCACGAGTCTTCAACAAAAGTGAATATCTAGAGAGAGAGAGAGAGAGAGAGAGAGAGAGAGAGAGACCAATGATAGTCCATGCAAACTACTATCCACCCAACATGTGTGTGTGTGTGTGTGTGTGTGTGTGTGTGTGTGTGTGTGTGTGTGTGAGAGAGAGAGAGAGAGAGAGAGAGAGAGAGGTTTTGCAGCAGGGGGAGGGGGGGGAGGGGAGGGGGGCAATTTTGAATGTCATAATTATTGTGCTAGAACAATAGCAGGAGGCCTCAATACCTATGTGGCAAACCTTTGATTCAAGCATTACACACATACATATATACATGTATTTATTTATTTATTTAAACACATAGATACATACATTCTGTGATGAAAATGGCCTATGAACTTTTAGAGTGGCGGAATCGGGAAATTAAATAAACCACTTCTGTAAGATTACTTTGTGAGCATAGCGGATGAACTTAATTGATGGTAGCAACATAAACATGGTACTTAGTTAACTTGGCATGAACAATACTTTTGCAAGAGAGAGAGTTTAGAGAACATGAAAATAGTTGAGGACCGGATTCCCCCTCCAATAGGAATTTGTATTATAGTTTCTCCCATCAAAAGAGACTTGGTACAATAAAATCTTTGTGTTCCTTGTGACCTAGGTGATGCAGTGAAGATGGAAAGCTTCATGCATCACAAACATATCATAAACTTTATAGAAAGCATTAACTATCCCAAGGACTCAAACACCTTCAAAGGTGGAGAGAACTAGCAAGGAATGAGGGTAGGGAAGAGGAAGAAGAAAAATTCCATAGAACAAAGAAAAAGTTCCTCACTTATCATCACTCTTCTTGCTAGCATACATAATAGCATAGTAATGAAGATGAACATGGCAAGCTTAAGCATTGAAGGATGGCTCTTGGTTGGATTTGCATTCCATAGCCAAGAGTGTTGGTGTAGACTCTCACTTCTCATAAGCTTGGAGAAGGAGGTGGAGTTCCTCTACTTTCACCAAGTGATAATGAATCCACAAAATGAGTGTGTGAGAGGTGTATAACCCCCCCCCCCCCCTCCCCCCCCAGCACACCCCTTGCCTGCTTGGGGCGAGTTCTACTTTTTGCTCATGCCTCAAGATCATTGGAGCCCTCTCCCCCTAGCCAATCATATGCACCATGCATTTCAAGTACATGGGTAGTCTTTGGACAAGTGTCCTCCTTACCCCTTAGAGAGAGAGAGCTTGAAAATATCTAGACATTTGTTGGATGGAACTAGAAGCTCATTGGACCCCTCTTTAGCCCAACCAATAGCATTCAAGCACACCATGTGGCTAAGCATAGGGAGAGTCTGACATTTGTCCCATGTGTCCCTTGAGAAAAGGGTGCCCTTTGGGTGAGTGGGAGGTTAAGTCAAAGATTCCTCTATCTTTGGGGCATTCCCCCTCCTTTGTAGGGTCTCTTTTTTACTCAAGCACCTTACCCCCCATGCATAGGAAGCTTCTCAAGCACCTTCCTCATTAATCATGACAAGCACCTCAAGTACCCTAGTCATAAAGCACGACAAGGACCTCAAGCACCTTAGTAATCAAGCACGACAAGCACCTCAAGCACCTTAGTCAGCAAGCACGACAAGCACCTCAGGCTTAGATCGGGATCCCACCTCAAGCTCAGCCCTAGCTTGCCTAAGGTCAAAGTACTTTTAACACTAACTATTGGAGGTATTTAACGAAGCTAACCTAAGGTCTTTTAAGCTCCATTAGATGCACATTGCTCTTTGATAGACTACCTCCTTTTGGACATGTATTGAGATGTAACCATCTTTCCTCTTGGTCCCTTGTTGAGATAAGTTTAAAAGCACTTATTGCACATTGCTCTTTGGTAGACCGTCTCCTTTTGGACCACTATTTAGATGCAACCATTTCTCCTTTTGGTCCCCTATTGTGTCTCTATTCTAACTCTTGTTCCCGTTTATTCTCCCACATTGAATGATCAGTTTAATATGAGAAAATCATTTGGGTTAGCTAGATATTTGATTTTATGACACATTCACACGTACACACACACACACACACACACACACACATATATATATATATATATATATATATATCTATATATATATATATATATATATATATCTATATATATATATATATATATATATATATATATATATATATATATGTATGTATGTATGTATGTGTCTCTGTGCATGTGTATATACACACACGTAGACAAACACATGCATATGTATATATTTATGTGTGTGTGTGTGTGTGTGTGTGTGTGAGAGAGAGAGAGAGAGAGAGAGAGAGAGAGAGAGACTTATGTGTATCATTTCTATATGAATCCAATTTTATTAGATGCTTCAAATCTTTGAAATAATTTGAGGTTTTTTATATGATGTTAGAATATTCTATAACTTCTTTATTGATGTCAATGGTGGCATCTTCTTTATTGGTGGCATCTTTAAAGTTTCCGAAAAGAAGATGTTCCCCTACTATGGATATAATGGTGGCAACTAACAAATTGAGTCCATAAAGTTTCTAGGAGAGAAGAAATGTAGGCTATGCTCTATGCTAAAATGTAAGAAAATAAATTTGACGTGATCAAAAACTGAACACTAAAGTAGGGTACGGTATTCATACTCTCAAATTTTCAAAGGATATAATGTGCATACAAAAAGACTCTCTCCTACATTGCCTCAATGTTCAGTCTCACATGTAAGGGAGCGGGAGCTAAGGAGCTAAGACAAATGGTTGGTATGATATAGACTGTGCATAAAGGGAATAGTCTCAAGCATGTAAATGGTTGATACAATATGCTCTCACAAAGAGGAACATGCTTTTGTAATTCAAGGAGAGAGGGAGAGAAAGATCAATGGCATGCATGATTTCAAGTCATCGACTTCATTTTGCACCGCATCCTTCAATTGAACATAATGGCCAAAACTCTTACAAAAATAAACAACCAAGCAATCTTATTTTACTTTTAGTTCTATCACATTTAAAGATGCAAATGGTGTGAAAGTGTAAATGAACAAATAGTGTGAACCTTATTGTATTAAGGTGCTTATGCATTATTGTGATTAGGTGATGATTTAAACCATTACTATGTTTGTGCAAAAAACATAGATAGAGATGCAAGTGAGTCATCTAGAGAGAAACTTAGATGGAAGGTTCAATAACAATCATAATATTAATAGAAAGACAACTCATCTCTTTGAAACTTGAAACTTTCTTCGTACATTGGAAACTATGAGCCTTAATCTTTCCTTACACAATGTAGAAGCCATTGGTCCTCATCTTTAATAACTTGCTAGCTTACCCAGTTTGTACTTCTGGACTTGGTAGCACTTTTGCCAACCCTAGGTAGATCAAGGAAAAGACATCCTTCTTATTATATAGGTAGTTATGATGTGCACTACTACCATGTCTTGCTCATAAGAATGATGCATGGATAGAAGCAAGTAAGAGAGTGGAGTAGAGACATTGAATCCAATTGTGTTCCTATCATTGAAACCAATTCTAGAACCCACTCCATTTTCAAAAAAAGTTATTCACGTTGACTTCTCTTAGCGTTCATCTCTTCACACCATACTAGCTTCTCTAATCTCTATCATCAAGTTTGGTAGCATTACTAGATCAAGATAGACCAAAAAGAGGACTCTCTCTCTCTCTCTCTCTCTCTCTCTCTCTCTCTCTCTCTCTCTCTCTCTCTCTCTACCCACCCCAATAGAAGGAGAGCACTCCTAAGTTTGTTGAAAAAAGGCTAGCACCTCATGGAAGATAATGTTTATGAGAAGCTTCCAAGCTTGGTTTTAAAGTATGCTTTGCATCATCTTTTTTCTTTTTTCAAAACTCACAATTGTGAGTGAATTATATCAAACAGCCTTGAAAATTACAAGGTCTTGTCATGCTCTTGTTAAGCCATGACATCATCCAGGGACCATATTTACATCGGCTATCAGGGCAGCCACCCCTACCAACCCACCCCCTCCTCCTTGATACACAAGGTCCATAATCTTGTCATTCTGAGATCTTTTATTTATCGATGACCAAGATTTGCCCCCATCCTAGGCATTCGATCTGCTGACAACAAGGCACAAATAGTCCTAGACCAATCCTCCGAGTGTTGCTTGCACCCGAGTGTCCATATTAGCACTTTGCTTTCTTGTATAATTTCTGCGAAGCTTGCCACCTCAAAACCTCCTTCAAACACACGGCGGTTCTTGTCTGCCATACATTATATAAGTAGAAGTATCTAACGACCTGAGTGCTGACAAGGAGTGCAAGACTACTTGAGTTCTTACCTCCAAGGAATATGTCAGTCTTGAAAAAACTAATTTTCCATGTTCTTTGGACCCACTTGCATATTTTCCTTGCGAGGCCTTTGATAGTTGGGCAGTCCATGAATAGGTGGGCTAGATCTTCAGTAGCCAACCTGCACCCCAAGCATTGATCTGACCCAATCCCTCTCTCCTGAATCTTCACCCCCGTCTCAGTAGAGCACCCCACATAACCTTCCATAAGAAAACCTTCATGTGTTGCAGAACCTTTGGCTTCCATATGTTCTCCATTACATGCTCCCACCTTTCCTCCAGCCATTTCTTTTTCCATAGCTTGTTAAGAGGGATATACCAATTCTTCTTTTGCATCATTGTCTGATAAATGCTTTTATTATGGGGTTTCCATAAGAGATTGCTTCCGGCCATTTCCAGGCATTCCAGTCCAACTCTGAATCACAGATTGGCATCACTAGATTGTCAAGCTCTTTCATGGACAAGCAAGACCTCCAAACTATTATGTTGGTATTGGGTAACTATAAGGTCAATATTTTTCCAACTCTTATTGCCACTGTCCCGGAAGTGCCCAAGTTGATTCAGACCCTTATTATTCAGCTTCCTGGTTGTCTGAATCCAATAGGGAGTTTGTGGCGGATCTACAACTTTGGAAAGCCAGGGGGACCAATGCAGAATGGAGTTCTTGATGCTTTGCATCATCTTACATATAGACCAAAAGGAGGACTCTCTCTCTCTCTCTCTCTCTCTCTCTCTCTCTCTCTCTCTCTCTCCCCCCCCCCCGCCACCCCAACAGAAGGAGAGCATTCCTAAGTTTCTTGAACAAAGGCTAGCACCCCATGAAAGATAATGTTTATGAGAAGCTCCCAATCTTGGTTTTAAAGAATGCTTTGAGCATCTTACATATATTCATTTTTGTTAAAATCTATCAAGAGGTTGTGTCATGCATCATTTTTTAAAATACAATAGACTATGCATGTAGAAAGAGAGTATTGATAGTGTTCTAATTGGAACTGTAAAGACCAATTTAGGAAATTTGGGAAATATTCACAAATCTGGCACAATTCATGGAGCTAAATGAGATGCTTCTGAAGTGGAGTGGTGTAGTACAATGTAGGCATCCTACTTATCATGCACAACCAATGCAAAGAGTTATCTGCAAAAACACAATCTAGAAAAATGGATCTTTGCTTAAAAAAATTCCTCCTTTCAAACAATGATTCCATACCCACTACATAAAAAGAAGATTGTTCACTTGATCTCTAAAAAATAACAAAAGAGATTTCTCAAGAGGTGTGTAACTTCAATTGGTTGAGTGGACTTTAACTTGGTTTTTTGTGGATTGATCTCTATCCTTATACATGAAGAGAGACCATTGAACGTGGATCATTTCAAGGAAAGACTATATGATGGTGGGGATATAGGAAATATAAACTAGATAGAAGACAACTAGAATCCTAAAGTAGATATTAAAGAATGTAGCACTTGAATTTTGGTGCATTTTGGTGCATAGACACAAGTGCACACTACATAGAGAGAATATACCTCATACACAAAATAACATATGAAGGAAGCAAAGGGAAGGCGGTTTGAATAAAGCTTCTTTCAGCTCTATCCAATGCAAGTCAAGAGATAGGAAGTCTCTTAATTGAATGGAGATTTTGAAACCGATACAAAGAATTAAGGCTTGGATGTGCTATAGTTAGTAGAAATGTTTGACACATTGAGCTATATATGGGTGTGCTTAGATACAGCATAAGAACCATTCCATGAGTTGTTGATAGGGAAATATACCAATTCGCAATAGCTCACATTTGAGCTTGACCTACATGCTCTAGAAAGTAAATCTTGATGACAACTACCTCCACCTTGAATTCAAGTAATACCCACCTCAATTCAATAGTGTTACAAGACCAAAATCAACGACTAGCTAACATAAGAAGCACTCCAACTTAACATCTAGTGGTACTAGTGATAGCTCAAGCAAATTCATCCCAAGCTACATAGTTTACAAAAAAAGCTCAATTACTATGTCAACATTGTGCTCAAGTAAAACACACTTACATACAATAGTGCTACAAGACCAAACTTAACGACGAGCTACATATGGTCTCTTGCAATTCTCTACAAATAAAAAATTGAAGACTGGTATAGATGTGGCTCGGAAGGGGGCCTTGAGATATTCTTGGGTATGGTTGTATACGAGGGCTCCCCCATAGGCCCTCTAGAGGCGCGAGTGGAGGTCCCTCAAAGAAAGTACAAGCATTCTTGCCTAAGCTACAAACACCTCCTTCACAAGTTGTTGCAACAGTTTTTTTTGGGGGACGCTTCAACCATCCCCCAGAGTAAAGAAGCACCTTTGAACAGTATATTGATAGTTGCAAGCCAAAAATGACCTATCGTACTTCACACATCTGTTGCTAGCACTTCAAATTGTGGTTTCTTTCGACTCGCTTCCTATCTGATGGGGTGTTGATTCTCCCTACCACAGCCCTCGAGCCACTACAAGGCCCTACACTTTGGCAGGCCTATGCGAGAGGGATCTATTTAATAAAAACACATGCTATTGTTGGAGGTGACTTCCATCTTTGAAGCCTCAAACCCTGCCTATAGCCTCAAGCTTGAGGTCGAGCCATGCATGCTCCATGGAAAACAAATGTAAAACCTAGGTTAAATGGTTAGCTGGTGCATCAAACCATTGCTAGAAAGGAGAAACAAATGTAAAACCTAGCTTAAATGGTTAGCTGGCGCGTCAAACGGTTAGCTGGCAAGGAGAAAGAAAATCAGATTAAATGGCTAGCTGGCAAGGTCCACCCAAAAAATCACCGTCAAATGGTTCGCTGGCCAGGTCCACCTAAAGCACCAACAGATTCAAAATTCAAAACTGACGGAAAATTTGACGGCAAACTTGAAATGTTGAGCTAGCAGACGGAAACCATAACTGTGCAAGTGGTGCGATGGTGTTACCTCTGCAAAGACATGAAGATGCCGATTCAGACATTTCTTATGTTGCTGGGCAATGGCTAATAGAATCGACATTCTTGTGTTTCTTGCCTGCAACACACCCAATCCATGGCTAGCACTAGCCCTGTGGACGGTTTCTTCTTTCTTGCGTCTACACCAATATTGTTGCTTCGTCAATACATGTTTGAGTTTGTTGTGGACGTTACTGTTTGTGTAGATCTCTTCTATCTGCACAAGGCCTTGCCTACTTTAGGACACAAGCTTGCCTCAGAGAGTCAACTCAATATGACTTTCGGCCTTGAAATTTACGATGCCTAACACCTGAGCCAGCTATATTTCGTCACCATGGAGCCCAACACCCGAGCCATCTATTCTTCATCGCAAGTTGACGTCGGAGAGTGGCTGGTCCACAGCATCAAAGCCAACAAACACTGACCAAAGATTATGATAACATCCCCGTAGCTGGTGGTCAAGGGGCCACTTTAACCTATTGCAGCAAGCCATCGATAAGGATTACATTGCTTGAGGCGACAACAAAAGTTTCAACATATGTTGAAGATGGTTTCTTGCTACTTTTTCTCACTGCCTCGATGCTCACTTCCTCCAAAGTCGGACTCACTTTTAGCCAATAAGATTTTTCCAGGGCAGCGCCACTCTTAAGGTTAGTCTCTTGGACGAATAGGGTTGTTATTTAAAAGTTGTAGGAAAAATTTCCAGGGTGGACATGTGTCACATGTCTAATTAATGGAAGCACCCCATTTTATCCTTTTATCTTGAGGCGTGCATATTTTGTTGGTCGAATTTATTTAGCCTGCTACATCATAGTTCATTTTTGCCTTTTGCAAAGTGTGAATGTTGATTTTACATTTCATGTCATGTTAATCTCTCTCTCTCTCTCTCTCTCTCTCTCTCTCTCTCTCTCTCTCCATCCGTCCACCCCTTTACCATTGTTAAATTGTTTTTCAAGTTATAAGGTATATTTTTTTGAAGGACACAACCCTCTAGATGGGTTCTCTCTCCTCTAAACGAGATCAAGGCTCGAACTTAAGTTCGAGCATCCACCCAATCTAGAAGGTTAAACAATTTCTTGATATAAACCCTATCAATGGGTTGTTCTCCTTTGGATCAAGTGAAGGCTTGAACTTAAGTTCGAGCCTTTGCCCAAAACATCCTCTTGATGCACCCTATAAATAGGTTTTCTCTCATTTGGATGGGTTGAGGCTTGAACTTAAGTTCAAGCCTCTACCCAAGCTAAAGGATGAAACATCTTCTCGGTGCACCCTATGAATGGGTTTCCTCCCGTGTGGACACACCCTTCAGATGGGTTCTCTCTCCTCTAAATGATATCGAGGCTCGAACTTAAGTTCGATCATCCACCCAATCTAGAGGGTTAAACAATTGCTTGATATAAACCCTATCAATGGGTTGTTCTCCTTTGGATCAAGTGAAGGCTCGAACTAAAGTTTGAGCCTTTGCCCAAAACATCCTCTTGATGCACCCTATGAATGGGTTTTCTCTCATTTGGATGGGATGAGGCTTGAACTTAAGTTCAAGCCTCTGCCCAAGCTAAAGGAATAAACACCCTCTCAATGCACCCTATGAATGGGTTTCCTCCCGTTTGGACATGCCCTCTAGATAGGTTCTCTCTCCTATAAACGAGATCGAGGCTCGAACTTAAGTTTGAGCATCCGCCCAATCTAGAGGGTTAAACAAATGTTTGATATAAACCCTATCAATGGGTTGTTCGCCTTTGGATCAAGTGAAGGCTTGAGCTTAAGTTCTAGCCTTTGCCCAAAACATCCTCTTGATGCACCCTATAAATGGGTTTTCTCCCATTTGGATGGGGTGAGGCTTGAACTTAAGTTCAAGCCTCCACCCAAGCTAAAGGATGAAACACCCTCTGGGTGCACCCTATGAATGGGTTTCCTCCCGTTTGAATGGGGTAAGGTCCGAACTTAAGTTCGAGCCTCCATCCAATCTAGAGGGTAAAACTCCTTCGTCATACACCTTATCATTGGGTTTTTTTCCCTTTGGATGGGGTGAGCTCAAACTTAAGTCCCAGTTTCCATCCTTCCTAAAGGGTAAAACATCCTTTAGATACAATGCCAAGTTGGATTGTTTCTTGTGAGGATGGGGTTTGGGCCTTCGCCCAATCTAGATCATGAAACACCTCTAAATAAGTTGTTTCCTTTTGGATGCAATAGAAGCTCAAACATTGTATCCTCCTGGTTAGTTCTAGCCTTTACTCAATCTAGAGGAGGAGACAACTTCAAGATGTACCCTCCTGATAAGTTCAAGCCTTCACTAAATCTAGAGGAGGAAATCACTTTGAGATATACCCTCATGGTGGGGAGTTTTTCTTCTGGATAGGTTGGAGATGCTTTGAAGCACAGTTTCCACTTTGTTACTGGCCTCAAGATTGAAGTTCAGTGATGGATACAAAAACAAGGAAGGATATTACAACATGAAAAAGTTAACCTTTTATAAGGTTACACTATAGAATGGGTGTTTTGGGTTAAATAGATAGTTAGAAACATGCAATGTAACTTTGAGTTTGAGTCTATTTCTAAACATAGGAACACAATTGTTTACAACTATCTTCAATTGTTTACAGCTATCTTCAAACATTGTTGTGCTAATTATGAAAAGTCACAAATATGTCTAATAGTTCTATAGAAATGATTAACTTTTTGGCTACAAAGCTACAAAGCGATTACTTTACAACTTGAATCTTGATCAAATCAAGCACTTGAAAGCCTATTTCTATATAGATGTGTGCAAATTTGTTCGATGAAATGGCTTTTCTTCTTAGCTTCTTTTAGAAATGGGACTTGAATAAATCCCAAAATTCTTAGCCTTATGAGAATACATGCCATGTTTCCTTGATCGCAGCAACGTGCGGGTCACATACTACTTATAATGAAACGGCTTAAAATCTTCAAGGAAGGAGAGACCCTCCATGCAGTGTTCGGGAAAAAACATTTTCACAAACATTCAAAAATCCCTCCAAGACAAATCTGAACCGGAAATTTTACAATACTAGCCAATATTTTTGCAAAATTACACTATTTTCCATGTATTTTAAGAGGAATTTTCTCCTTGTTCCCTCCCCTCAACCGGCTACTTTGATTTTGTAGCCGGCTCAAGGCTAAGCTGAGGCACACTTTTCCCGAACACTGCCTCCATGTGTCACATTCTGCTTCATTTCAAAGAGAACCTTTAAAAAACATTTAATTGAAAATACAAAACTGCAGGGTAAGTACTAGGACGATAGCAAATGAAAAGACTAGTAAGAGAGTCTTGGCACATAGTGGAAAGTCAAAAAGACCTTAGTACTCTATCTAAATTTACACATTCTGATTCATTTCAAAGAGAACCTTTAAAGGACATTTAATTGCAAATACAAACGTGAAGGGTCTTCAATTTCAAGGCTAACCAGTAACTACTTTTATTTTTGAAAATCATTTGAAGAGTGTCTTTCTTTTACATTTTCAAGGCCATAAGGATTTTTTCTCCATGTATTGCTCAATGAACCTCCCATTGTAGGTTTATTCGGACCTTCTATGTCATAACTGATCTTTGACCTCAACGCTTGAAGTTCAAAAGCTAGGTGCATGTATGTGTGTGTGTGTGTGTGTGTGTGTGTGTGTGTGGCTGTTTAAATCTTAACTAATAAGACATACTTGAATTTTTACATTCAAAAGACAGCTAGCCAAGGAACAATGAACTGATAAGTACAAAAATAACTCAGTATCAGAATTATTTAGTTACAATGATTGTAGGAAAGAGATCCTCTTTCAGTTAGACCAGTAGTAGAAGAACTTCCCCGTTCTTCAGTGAGTGCTTCATTTAAGTAACGTTGCTTGCCAAAGAAAGGAAAACCCTCCAAGATAGGATAGAGTCCTTACCTGCATCCATCCAAACAAGACAACAATTCAGTTAGCCTTGGATGTGTTTTACGGGTATCAATGGACCCTATCAGTTGTTATCCATGTCCATCTTACAGATTTTATTTACTTTAGACAAGCTAGGTTATTTATTAGAACTTGTATGATAGCAATCTTTTACTTATTACATCAAAAGATGAGTGTTACCTTCTACCTTTTATACTGAGCTGTGAAGCCTACCAAGAATCCATGTATCAAATTAATCATAGTGAGATCTAGTTTTTACACCATATCTTGGTACGTATGCTTTGCAGTAGTAACCATATACTTACCTTCCTGAGTAACAATCTCAAGGTGTCATTGGTATTCCTTTACACACCGAGAGGTCAAGAACGACTTAAACTGTGTAAGATGCCCAATGGTATGAAGAAAGAGGTTAATGTATAATCTCCCTTTTTGCAACAAAAAATGACAGTATGACCAATCAACAGAGTATCAAAAAACTCCATCTATACTAAGTAGACTCATGGATTACCAACCATACCTTTTCTCCAAAGCCGAAAGTAACAGTTGTATACTTACCTTCAAAATGCCAAGTTATCACGGACTGTAGTATCCGGCCTGATTAGAGTATGATGCCTTGAAGTTTCAACAGTCGTGGGTGCTTAAACAACACCCCATCCCCTTATCTGAGATGAAATCCCAACGGTGATAAGCCCAAGTGTGGCAACCAGTTTTTTATCAAAAAAACCAACAGTTTTCGAATCCTGCCAGTCAAGCTCCCTTCCCCCTTTGAATATTGAATATCCAAGAGAAAGGTTATGACGAGGGCAACCCATAAGCTAGCACATCAGTATCAACATTTTACTAGTTAGGTAAGATAACTGGGTTTAAAAAATAACCCTTAGCTGCTAGCACAGAGCCTGCTAAAAACATTCAATCCTTGCCAGTGTTTGACAAAGGTCATTTACCAAATGCAAAACAAGGTCGAGACCTAAGCCAACTATGCAATGGCTCAACACAGTTTAAAAAAAGCAGCCCTTATCGTTTAGTTCAGAGTAACACTTTACTTGACACCCCTGCAGCGGCAAACTGCCAGGTGGTTATAACAATTAGTGAAATCAACAACCCTTGGCTACAAGCACAGAGCCCATACCTACTTGCAAGAGGAACCACAGTCCGTGCCAATGTTTCAACAAAAACAGCTACCAACTTGAGGTCTCAAGACCCCAGCCAGTCATGCACAGCAGTTTGTTTAAAGATCATTTTTTAAAAAAAATAACAAGCAACCCTCAGCGGTTTAAGTACGACCACCTGCAACAATTTTATGCTTAGTTCATGCAAGTTTTCAACAGAGACCATCTCCCCTTTAAGTGCAAATGGAGGTCTCAAGACCTAAGCCATCCATGCCATGGCGCAACTGTTTTATGATTATGACCAATATATAATGTAAAACAAACGGCTCCAATCTCAACCATGCATAACATTACAAAGAACAAACCAAAACCCAGAATTAGCAGTAAGGTAGAATATAACACCTATGTTGCTTGAGCTGCAAGCTCCATTTCTTTAGCAAGTTCAGACAGTGAAGAAAATAAGCAGAAAAAACCTAATCCAAGGCTAAGTGAGGGCCAAGGTGTGTCCTCACCTCTATTTAAATAGGTAGGTGTGCACGCTTCTTGATAGGTGGAGATGAATGCGCCTGGCCGCCCCTTACTATGAGAATCCCACACTCGGCCCGCAATTGCCATCGCCTGGGAGGTCCATAGTTAGAGAGTAGAAGAGAGTAGATGGGCCCGCCTTCCCCATATAATGATACCAGTAAGTTCACGCTTCTATTATGCAAGGGCTTTGCCCCACATTTTTACAATGACAGAGCAAAGAAAGCTCTATAGTCCCAATAGGGGGAAAGACCCAAGTGGGGGGACAAAATAGCAAGCAAAAACCAGTATTTGTGTGTGTGTGTGTGTGTGTGTGCGTGCGTGTGTGTACCCGCCCTAACCCAGGCAGCACACAGAATGGGTCGGTAGTAGGCCCATTGTGTATGGGCCTACTACCTTATAAGAGAGATGATATTCTCTTTCTGAAACAATAGTCTAGGCCAGCTATGCCTAACGAGAGCTTGTATGATAGTGTTTCTGATTTTATTGTGATTGAATCCGTTATAGGAGTATTTTTTAATTATTTAGTATAGATATCTCTTCCCAAGCCAAGGAAGGGGTAGATGAGAAAAGCAAATTAAGTACAGAAGACCAATACAAGAGCAAATAGAGGCTTTGTATGGCCTATTGCTATTTCTTTTAATGAAATCCATGTGGGGTAATTTAAGAAGATCCTTTCTCAAGATAAACCTAAGGTCATATCCACCTTTAGATGGGGAGTGAAGGGAGATTGAAAGATTAAGGAATTGGAGAGATTTGCAAAAATCCCCAAGAAATGATGAGTTATCTAGGAGGGAAGTGGGCTCAAATTTTAGGTAGTGGGGGTAAATTAGACCAATCTCATTAGAGAATTCCCTATTGTTGATACTAAGCAAGTCATCCATGTATCTAAAAGTATGATTGTATAGTGGAAGTTTTTTGTGGTCAATTTTCATGTTCTTAAGACACCATCTATATTCAAAGAAAGCAAGGTAAATATTGCACATAATTGGTGAGCAAGAGAAGCCCATAGGGATGCCAAGGCATTGGTTAAAGCAGTAGCCGCCTGAAATAATAGTACAATTATTCAACAACCAAGAAATATATGAGCAAAGTTTTGATTCATTGAAGTGTAGAGGGTGTGCGGAGCGAGATGCTTGAATCCATCTAGGCTTCTTGGATAGGGAAATGAAATGATATTTTCTTTTCTTTGCGTTGGTAAAGGCTTAATTAATAACCTTGGCTAGAACAGTCTTGAGGCCTAGATCAGCATTAAGTGGAATGTTTTCGTAGCATTGTGTAATATCTGCAGTAAAGATGTGGAAGATATGTTGAGGAAGTTTAAGTGTGACTTCTGTAGAATTTTTTGTTAGCCAGAAGGGATTATATTGGATATTTAGGAAATCCTTGTAGATTTTTTGCCTATCTGCACAAATGAGTTAAAATTCTGTTAGGATAAGATCAAGGCAAAGAGTAATATCTTTAGTGATATCAGAGAAGATACAGTTGGAGGCATCAGATATCCATCTGAACTTATGCTTGTGGAATTTATATGTAGGAAATAGTACTGGTAACTTGGTGTTACTAACAGAGTACCCAAGCTATCCTAAATGTTTAAAAATTTGTTAGAGATATTTTGAGGCGTATTGTCAATATGATAGAATTGTTTACCAGATACTCGATCCCGAGCTGCTTTCCAAGCCAGGTATTTGCACATAATAGGAGGAAAGTTGGAGCTTTTGTGAAGCCCGACCACAAACCATTTATCCGCGATTAGTTGAAAATCAAGAGCTAGTTGAGGTGTAAGCCAAGAGCTATCAGAAGCTAGCCGTTTCCTAGGAAGTTGAGAAACTCTATGAAGGAAGCATTCCTTCACTAATTCCTTTAAGTCCAGTAGGACTGTCATCTCCAGTCGGAGAGCATTGACAAGGTCAGTGAGGCAGCTAAGTAAAGCTGATAGTGCAAGGTAGGGATTTTTTGGAAAGTTGGGTACATGATTGAGGCCTTTAGCCAATAGCTTGCGTATTATTGCATTATCAATAATGCTAAGATCCTGGGTGCAGACATGGTTACCAATTCCTTCAAAATTTCTGTAGAATGTGGCAAAATGAATGCATGTACAATAAGGGATTTCTTCTTGCCGAAGAAAGTCATTGTTTAAGACTAATCCTTTTATAGGATGATGATATTTCCATCCTATGAGAATATTGTCAAGCAGTTTATGATTCCCAAAAAGTAAGTCAAAGCACTCACAAAACAGATTTTTTGGTTGAATCCAGTCAAGAAGTACATTGTGAAAGAGACAGTGTATGTAGATAGCACCACATTTCGGATCTTCTCTGCAGAGAATTCTTCTTCCACATGGGTTTGTTGAGACCTGCACTATATTCATGGGTTAGATTTCAGGGAAGTTTCTGATTGCAAGAATCCTACCTCTCCCTCTTGTAAAGCTACGAGTTTTTCATTGATTAGACGAGGAGCTAGGTGTTAAAAAAGAGGTAAAAGAGTTGGGAGTAGCCAGGGAGTTAACCCTTTTTAGAGCAGGAGAATCATCATCTTCAATACATGGTTTAAGAAGACTAGTGATGAGCTTGACCCCTTTAAAGTTAGCATACGTGGTGAGGTATAGACTGGGTTCATCAACTTTAAGCTCTTTCAAAATATCATGCATAAGACCACTGAAGATATTAAAGGCGATTTGTGCAATCACAATCTGCTTAAGCTTGTCCACCTAGCAAGGAGCAGATGAGGGACAGATGAAAGTCAGCTGGTTTTTCTAGGAATAATAACTCCAGATGGTTGAGGATGAACCATATTGCATGGTCAAACCACATGATGCTTGAATCACAGGAAGCTTCGGGGTCAAGAAATCTACAAGCACATTTCACATAGGGGCGGAAGATATTCTAGATGGACTCAGTATAGAAATACGGGTTACTTTTAGCAAATTCCATGTTCCCTTTAGTGCGTATGTATAAACCTGCATTTGAAGGGCATTTGAAGTGGTCGCTGAGATGAAGGTTGAAAGGTGCTTTAATCAGCTCCCCTTTGTCCACGAACTGTTCACCTTTAAGAATTTTGAGTTTGCAGTCTTCCACAGTTGAGGCAGGAAGGTTAGCAAGGTACACCCAGGTTTCACTAAGAATAGGAGCCAAGAATTCTTTATTTGGCAGAACCCACAGTTGATGGTCAAATCCAAGGGACTCTATTTCAATTTGTCTTACTGGTAAGACAGGAAAAACTTTAGAGATTTTTGGTACCATCTCAAGGAGGTTAACATCATTAAGGGATCAAAGGTTATTTTGAAACTCTTTTACTGCTTCCAGTGCTGCACTATCTCGACAGAAGATTCCTCCAGTTTGAGGGATGGAGGGGGTATTTGGTGTGCAAACAAACAAGGTGTTAAGCCCACATAATTTTCTAAGGAATTTAGACAGCTCAGCGCCAGAGGAAGAAAACAGGGAAAGCTCTTGCTGATATTGTGAAGCTAGGACAGAAAGTTGGGCAATATATTGGGACAACAAATTAACTCCTTCCAAAGAGTCTTTGTCCAGAGTAGCCAGAATTTTAACCCAGTCATTGAATGACAACATATGCAAGACAGATAGCTTTTTATCAGAAGCAAGTGCCAAATCATAAATAAGCTGTGAAGCATCCAAGCTGCTAATACATATGAGGACAAGAGAGGAGGCCACACAGAGGGGCTCCGAGGTAAGTTCCAATCCTTGAGAGAGAGCAAGAGTCTGCAAAAACAGTGTAGTCAGGTTTACATTTTCTTGCCATAATATGTAATACATAATTTGGCCTTCCTAGCAAGGAAGGGTCTAGTTCTAGCAGCCAAGGCATTCTTTGGTTTATGGTCTTTAAGGTAAAGCTTAATTTGATCGAGAATATTTGCATGGTTCTCAAGGTTGTGATTAGTACTCATGCGAGCTGTCATTCTATAACGTGAGCAATCCTGAAAAAGATGTGACATAAAATTAGCAAAGTTTCCAAATTGTAATGTATACTTGGTCCTGCAAACCTTAACCTGGCAAAGTTAGAGACTATGGTAGCCGTGAGCAGGAAACCAGAAATAGAATCTAAAAGGGGCCACCTAACACCAGTCTACCAATAAAGGATTTACAGACTGTGGGTCCAAATTAGAGTTCCATTCCTAAGACATTTTCCTAGGCCAGCATCGTGGTTTCCCCAAGAAAGGAAAAACCTTATGTATAGGATGTGTGTGTAGCTGTTTAAATCTTAACTAATAAGACATACTTGAATTTTTACATTCAAAAGACAGCTGGCCAAGGAACAATGAACTGATAAGTACAAAAATAACTCAACATTAGAATTATTTAGGTACAATGATTGTAGAAAAGAGATCCTCTTTCAGTTAGACCAGTAGTGGAAGAACTTCCCCGTTGTTCGGTGAGTACTTCATTTAAGTAAGGTTGCTTGCCAAAGAAAATAAAACCCTCCAAGATAGGATAGAGTCTTTACCTGCATCCATCCAAACAAGACAACAATTCAGTTAGCCTTGGATGTGTTTTACGGGTATCAATGGACCCTATCAGTTGTTATCCATGTCCATCTTATAGATTTTATTTACTTTAGACAAGCTAGGTTATTTATTAGGACTTGTATGATAGCAGTCTTTTACTTATTACATCAAAAGATGAGTGTTACCTTCTACCTTTTATACTGAGCTGTGAAGCCCACCAAGAATCCATATATCAAATTAATCATAGTGAGATCTATTTTTTACACCATAGCTTGGTAGCTATGCTTTGCAGTAGTAACCATATATTTACCTTCCTAAGTAACAATCTCAAGGTGTCATTGGTATTCCTTTACACACCGAGAGGTCAAGAACGACTTAAACTGTGTAAGATGCCCAATGGTATGAAGAAAGAGGTTAATGTATAATCTCCCTTTTTGCAACAAAAAATGATAGTATGACCAATCAACAGAGTATCAAAAAACTCCATCTATACTAAGTAGACTCATGGATTACCAGCCATACCTTTTCTCCAAAGCCGAAAGTAACAGTTGTATACTTACCTTCAAAATGCCAAGTTATCATGGATTTTCGTATCCTACCTGATTAGAGTATGATGCCTTAAAGTTTCAACAGTCATGGGTGCTTAAACGACACCCCATCCCCTTATCTAATATGAAATCTCAACGGTGATAAGCCCAAGTGTGGCAACCAGTTTTATAAAAAAACCAACAGTTTTCGAATCCTGCCAGTCAAGCTCCCTTCCCCCTTTGAATATTTAATATCCAAGAGAAAGGTTACGACCAGGGCAACCCATAAGCTAACACATCAATATCGACATTTTACTAGGTAGGTAAGATAACCGGTTAAAAATAATAACCCTTAGCTGCTAGCACAACGCCTGCTAGACACATTCAATCCTTGCCAGTGTTTGAAAAAGGTCATTTACCAAATGCAAAACAAGTTCGAGAACTAATCCAACTATGCAATGGCTCAACACAGTTTAAAAAAAGTAGCCCCTATTGGCTAGTTTAGAGTAACACTTTACTTCACACCCTTGCAGCGGCAAACTACCAGGTGGTTATAACAATTAGTGAAATCAACAACCCTTGGCTGCAAGCACAGAGCCCATACCTACTTGCAAGAGGAACCACAGTCCGTGCCAATGTTTGAACAAAAACAGCTACCACCTCGAGGTCTCAAGACCCCATCTAGTCATGCACAGCAGTTTGTTTAAAGATCATTTTTGTTTTAAAAAAAGTAACATGCAACCCTCAGCGGTTTAAGTACGACCAACTGCAACAATTTTACGCTTAGTTCATGCAAGTTTTCAACAGAGACCATCTCCCCTTTAAGTGAAAATGGAGGTCTCAAGACCTAAGAAATCCATGCCATGGCGCAACTGTTTTATGATTATGACCAATATATAATGTAAAACAAACGGCTCCAATCTCAACCATGCATAGCATTACAAAGAACAAACCAAAAACCAGAATTAGCAGTAAGGTAGAATATAACACCTATGTTGCTTGAGCTGCAAGCTCCATTTCTTTAGCAAGTTCAGACAGTGACGAAAATAAGCAGAAAAAACCTAATCGAAGGCTAAGTGAGGGCCAAGGTGTGCCCTCACCTCTGTTTAAATAGGTAGGTGTGCACGCTTCAAGATAGGTGGAGATGAATGCACTTGGCCGCCCCTTACTGTGAGAATCCCATACTCGACCCGCGATTGCCATCGCCTAGGAGGTCCATAGTCAGAGAGTAGACGGGCCCGCCTTCCCCATATAATGATACCATTAAGTTCACGTTTCTATTATGCAAGGGCTTTGCCCCACGTTTTTATAATGACAGAGCAAAGAAAGCTCTATAGTCCCAATAGGGGGAAATACCGAAGTGGGGGGAGAAAATAGCAAGGAAAAACTAGTATTTTAGTGTGTGTGTGTGTGTGTGTGTGTGTGTGTAGGAGTTCTAAATCTATATATATATATATATATATATATATATATATATATATATATATATACGCAAACGAACACTAACTGTTCAGAGACCAACAATTCTAGAAAAGTACAGTGGATTTGTACAATAATCTATTTGCAGTTGAAAATAAATTTTGTACAAGGTAATGAAGATAATAGAATATAGCTCAAGAATCCTTAAACCGTAAGTCTGGGAAATTTTGCATCACAATAAGAGATCCACCATTTGTTAAGAACAGGACGTTTTAATCAAGGAAGGTAGCCCTCACCTGCACCCATAGCCACAAGAAAACAGTTCGTTAGCACGTGATTGTACGTTGGTGATGCTGGGCATCCCAGTTGTTATCCATGTCACCATAAAAAAAACATTGTTCTTAACTTGTAATTTTGTTCTTTTAGATAAAAAGGTTTTTTTTTTTAAAACAAAGATCCTTGGCTTTTTCTGCCAATCTGATACAAAAGGTACTCATCCCCATAGAGCAACCCATAAGATCTTATTTTATTTTTTTATATAAAAATCTTTTAAAGGAGTTAAGGAGAAAATCAAATTTTTATCAGAACTTCATCCCTAACTAGATAAGAGCAACTTATATTCCATTGATTTCTGTATAAGCAGTCTCAAGCCATACCTAAACTTACCACTTCCTTGTATATAAACATACATTTGGAATAGATCCCATTTTTTATAATCACGCTGGGATATCCCCCCAAAAAAAATCAGTATTTACCACTTTTACCTACCTGAGATACCCCTTTCTTAGAAAAATTCATAACCATTATTCCAGATATCCTTACTATTATGTTATGTCAATCATACTGCTGCCACATACCAGCAAACAAAATGTATACTACAATACATTGGACGACTCAGTCATAGAGAGCCCACTCAGACTCAGTCCGAGAACTATAAAAAAGTCTCCGGCATGGCTCAGATAAAGGGAACTATATGACATACTCTGCATAACAAGCACCACCCCCCCCCCCCCTTTTTTTTTACATACAAGAAGCATTTCGAGTTATATACTGTAAGATGTTTAGAAAAAGATCAGTTACCATATACTTTGAGAGAAAAAAAATATAAAAAAACTAGCTGTCACTGCCAGCAAATATTATTAACTACTGTCAAATATTATTAACTATTGTCAAATTTTATTGACTATTCGAGGTGCCAACAAACTAAGGCAAGTTAAAAACACTGCGTGTGCTGACTAGATGAGCAGTCATAGGAAACATTCATTAATATTCTCCTTTAATGAAGTAATATGGTAAAAAAGTCAAGGTATCTTTGAAATCAGCTATCTACCACATTCCAGTATTATGATGCATTCATTCCCTATCAAATATCCGAAACTAGGGCAATACCCCTGAAGTATTCAGTAAATTCGGAGTATCCTTTTAGTTAAAACAGTAAATTAAATCTTCTGTCCTAAAAAATTCAGAATAACCAGCCAGTATCCGCTAAAGGACACTATATGACTTACCTTATAGTATCGAGAACCTTTTAAACCAACCCACTAGAGGCTTTTATTTAAATATATTGCAAGATGGTAGGTAAGGACCAGTTCCTATATACTTAAATGATAATAAGAAGTCAGTAGAAGATGGTAAGCAAATTGTATTGAGTATCCGAAGTTCAACCTAACCTTGGCCATCAGAAATCTGTCATACATTGACTTAGTGATAGGTTTACCGGAAACTACCACTACTCTTCCTAGCATATGATGAAAAAAACCAGTAAATTAGAAACCTGCTTTTTTTTCAACCTCAGTCCGGTATGTGATGCCACTTTATTTCTATATAATATCCGAGATAGGGTAGCATATCAGAAGCCAGTACTCAGTACATACAACATAACTTTTTGCCAAATCAGTACAATAGGCAACCGGTAAAAAAATCAATCTTACTTGTAGATAATGTATTATGGTAAGTCAAGTCAATTTGCAAAAAACATTATTTACTCCTACAATCGGGTATGTGATGCCACAACCTACTGTAATATCAGAAGCCACGCCAACATTTCCGAAACCTATATTCAATGACCTCAGAATAATCTCAAGTAGATTTAATAAAATAGTCCCCAGAACTAGTAAACCGAATCAGTCCTGAGTCAGTCCTTTTACCCAAAATATCTCAGTAATGTAACCAAACTATCCAACAAATCATATATATCTCATTTTTGTGAACTCTTGGTTATTTTAAGATCCGCAGTACCCCTTACATAAGTACTTTACCCAATTGAGTAGCAATTTTACCAGAGTCAACCGTATATACACACCATTTTCTTTAGATACCACACCATCCTCTATTCTATGCAGCCATACGATAAGAAATCATTCATACCTGCCAATCTGTCTTTTTTCAAAAAAAAGTATAAAGGACAAATTTTACCCAAAACAACCAGTTTTTCAGCTTATTTTACGGAAACCAAATTTATTAATTCCATCAAAAAATACTTAGTAGTTCCTCGTTTTCCATGAGCTTTTCACATAACCAGGAACGGCCAAGTTCCTAAGCATGGCTACATATACTTTCATACAGCAATATACGTCATTAGTCCAAGCAAACCCCAATTTCCATCTGTCCCAAAGTAATCATACACTACCACATACATTTCTCCCCATAAACCATTAAGAACAGTCTCCGGAACAAGTTACTAATAAGGAAAACAGTCTATTAACTGGTTTTTTTAACAGTCTTTGAGAGCAAGAAAAGATTTCCTTTTTATATATTCAAGAATTTAAAAAAAACAGATTTTTGTTAACCTGTAGATTAGGAGACGACGACGCCTCCACAATGGCTTTCTCCGATTTTTTCGGCATGTTGAGCCCCAACAACCAGTAGATAAATACACACAGTTTTGAACTAACACACGCAAAGAGATGATAACAGAGCACGTAGCTATGTGAGTATGATTACTCACCTTATGAGCCTTGTTTATACATTCGATGCTCCTCTGCAAAAGACGCGACACCTTGAGTTGGACAGGTTAAGCCCACAACGGAGGATGCCAGCACAGGCACTTACCACAAGATCCCTCTCAGCCCAAGATCCTGAGGAATACAGGCAAGATTCCGCCATATCTGCATCATATACTCAAGGGAAAAAGGCAGGGGAGAGAGACATAGCAGACCCACACCCCAAAACCTAAGCGGTGGCGTGCAATAGAGGCAAGAAGGACTCCATACCACGCTTACAGAGTAAAGTTTTAGTACTATGAACAGAAAATGTAAAGCCTAGTCGGACAGTCCACCTCACTACATGGTAACTTAAGATAGCATCAATTCCCACAGTCAAAGCCCGGCTTCTTCTACTAGAAGCGAGTAAACTGTATCAGGCCTCGGATATACCTACCAAGTAGGTATTTACATCTGGTATCCTAGCCTGCGACTTTAAGTTTTAGCAATCCACTAGTGTAAAAAACCCTTTTCTACACTGTGAGACTGTAATAAATTTTGGGTATACTTTCCTATTCCCAATTAGGCTTAGGAGTAAAAAAGCTGGGTTTATTCTAAATGGTTGGTCATATATAAACCCAAGTCCAGAGTATCATTTCCAGATTTAGTGGTTTTCAACTATTTTGTTTAAGTTAAATGTAAAGCCCGGTCAGACAGTCTACATCACCATAAGGTAAATTTAGATAGCATCAATTCCCATAGTCATAGCCTGGTCATTAGACTCGTAGCTAGTAAGCTGTATCAGGCCTTGGGTATACATACACAGTAGGTATTTACACCTGCTATCCAGCACTATATTAAGCTTCAGCAATCCTAATAGTGTAAAAAAAACCCCATCTATAATGTGAGAGTAAACTCAATTTCAGGCACACTTTCCTATTTCCAATTTGGTTTAGGAGTCAAAAAATGGTTTTATTCAAGATGGTTGGTCAAATATAAAACCCAAGTATAGAGTATCATTTCCAGAGTTAGCATTCTTAACTATTTTGCTTCCTCGGTGTATTATGGCCTACAGTCATGACCATGTTTTTTCATAGCAACGGCACATCTCTTTATGTCAAATGAATCTATACGTCGAGCAACATTACTCCGTTATGAACTTCATCTATTCCCGCAGTTAGGAACCTCTGTTTCCCAAACAAAGTGGTGGACATACCACGACCGAGTGACACGAGTGACACTTTGGGGTCGTGAACATTTCAAGAACAATATCCGATTGGCGATGGTTACTGAAGCAGTGGGCCTAGGGCCAAAGTATTATTATATTGAGCATTCAATAAAGCCTGGTTTTTCAGATCGGCTATATCTGCTAGCCCAATTTCTACCTCCTCAGAAGATTTTCTTATGCCGTAGTTATGGTCATCAACTACTAGGATATTTTAACTGTACTCACCGCACTCGGGAGTATGGGGTAGCCTTGGCAACTCTTATCATACCTTTGTTTGAGCGTCCAAACACTTGCTTCTACTGTGATAGTTGTTTGTGTGATCATGTAATGGGCGGCATAATAGAGATGTAGATGAAGGGCTCCTGAAATAATCATCAGCTAAGCTTTTTTGTCCCTTGACAGCTTTGTGTGTGTGTGTGTGTGTGTGTGTGTGTGTGTGTGTGTGTGTGTGTGTGTGTGTGTGTGTGTGTGTGTGTGAGAGAGAGAGAGAGAGAGAGAGAGAGAGAGAGAGAGAATACTAAGCTCTCCTTGGCTAGAGAGAGGGCTCTCACATCGGCACTAGAAAGAGAGGGGAGGGAGAATAAGAATTGGTTTTACA
>NC_140934.1:130474344-130476844 GCF_014529385.1 Adiantum capillus-veneris | reverse complement strand
ACAGATCAGCACCAAGAAAGTATAAGCAATAATCACCACACAAGCAAACATAAAGAGGAATAGAATAAGTCATTCTTTTGTAAGCTCAATAGGTCCTTGATGAGATTCATGTTCGCAAGGTCAGGAAGCTTTTGGCTATTTTCAGCGGATGCAGGGAGAGGACATGTCTCCAAACGCAATCATACAACTACACCTTGAAGGTATGTGGCAGCACACAAAATGCTGATATGGGCAAAATAATTCACGATGATATTGTTAGTCAGGGGTTGTTGAAAGAAAACATCATACTTGGCACTACCTTGGTCGACATGTATACCAAATGTGGTGCACTTCATAAGCTTCATGCTTGGGATGTCATTGTTTCCTGGAATGCACTGATTGCGGGATATGCTTGGGTAGGGCCAGGAAGCTCTGGGTTGTTTGTGGTGGCAGATCCAAAGCGACGGTATCCCTCTAGATGCATTCATGTAAGCTTGCATCTTGAAGTCAAGGGTAACACTCTCTCTCCAAATGAAATCACATACACTTGCACATTATTGAAGAATGATGATTGTGTGAGTCAAGGGTTGTTGAAAGAAAATGTCATGCTTGACACTACCTTGGTCGATAGGTATTCCAAATGTGGTGCACTTCATAAAGCACAAAAAGTGCTTAAGGAGCTTCCTATCGGGGATGTCGTCTATTGGAACGCAGTGATTGCGTGATATGCCCAACTTGGAATGTCGTCTTGAGGAGCTTCCTGTCCGAGATGTTGTCGCTTGGAATGTAGTGATTGCGGGATACGTCCAGCTTGGGCAGGGCCAAGAAGATCTGGGATGTCTTTGACGGCGGATGTCAAGGAAGATGTCTCTCCAATGCAATCACATACACTTGCATCTTGAAGGCAAGCCGAGATGTTGTCTCTTGGAATGTAGTGATTGCGGGATACGTCCAACTTGGGCAGGGCCAAGAAGATCTGGGATTTCTTTGACGGATGTCAAGCAAGATGTCTCTCCAATGCAATCATATACACTTGCATCTTGAAGGCAAGGGTCAGGAAGCTCTCGGCTATTTTCAACAAATGTAGAGAGAGGGCATTCTATAAATGCATTCATGTACACTTGCACCTTGAGGCATGTGGAATTACACAAGATGCTAATATGGACAAAAGAATTCACGATGATATTGTTAGTTAGAAGTTGTTGAAAGAAAATCCACATAGCACCACCGGAGGCGGCGGCGTCATACTAGTTCTTTTAAAATGCTAAAGTGGAGCTTCACCTTGCATAATTCTAATAAATTCTATATATACATACATACATACATACATCTTTATTAATTTAATTTATAATTATGTTTATATATGTATACACACATAGACACACACACACATATATATATATATATTAATGAGCAAACCATGGTAAAGGGAAATAAATTTGGTGAATTATGGGAGAACTTAGTTAGGCATACTTTCAATGTTTTCAGCGATGATTGAGACTTACTTTAAACATATCAAATGGATCTTTTTATTTCACCTTTCATTTCACATCTTCACATGGCTTGACACCTCTTGCATTCTATTCTTTTAAAATGCTAAAGTGAAGCTTTACCTTGCATAATTCTAGTAAATTTTATCCATACATCCATACATATCTATTTATTTATTTATATTTATGTTTATATATGTATACACACACACACACATATATATATAAGAAATATATATATATATATATATATATATATATATATATATATATATATATATATATATATATATATATATATATATATGTATGTATGAGAAAACCATGGTTAAGGGAAGAAAAATCGATGAAATATGGGAGAACTTATTTCAAAAATCTTGCAGATCTTAAAATTTTTTCTAGCATTTTTGGTTTGCTTCTTTGCAAGGAGGGAACTTAGTTGCTTAATAAAAGAGACATTTCCAAACAATGGTTCACCTTATACTTCTTCTAGTTATACTCAACCTAATGATTTTATCACTTTCTTTTTTGTAGAATTACAGATACTAGCCATGCTCGTGTCGAGCCATGACGTCTTGCAACAACCATAATTACATCGGCTAATAGGGGGGCCACCCCACGACAAAGGCAAGACACCCATGTGGGTTAGACATTGTGGCACTCATAGCCTTATTCCACTCATTAGAGTTCCTCCATTTCCCATTGGCAATAATTGCTTACTTGCTTTCTTGAATGATCTTTGTGAACCTAGCTGATTCAAGGGAGTTCTCAAATAATCGCCAGCTCCTAGCCTTCCATACATGTTTGAAGTAGAAAAATCTGACAATTTGTGTATTGATAAGCAGCGGTTTTCTCTCAAACGCCTTCCCACTTATAAAAGATCGTTTTTGAAGAATCCAATCTTCCATGTCTTTTAAACTCACTTGAAAATCTTTCCTACTAGGCCACAGATCGTCGAGCATTCCTTAATAAAGTGGGTGAGGTTCTTACTTTGGGCTCTGCATTGCGAGCATCTATCTGGACCAATACCT